>NW_027069628.1:1008304-1032938 GCF_002906115.3 Quercus suber | reverse complement strand
ATATATATATATATATATATATATCCCCCTATGTGACGGTAGGTGGGTGAATACTAGAGCGGCAAGTTATTGTTTATCTCTAGCTCACATATCAGCCTATTAATTAATAAAAATATAAAACTAGTGAGTGACAATGGTTGAAAATTTGAAATAAAAGATGTCATTGAAATTTCAAACTTGTTTATAATATCAATGTCTACACGTGTGGTGTCAGTACACACAAAATAAGACTACAAGAACCACACAAAACAAAAGGACCAAGGGGGGTGCAGCTGTAGTCTAAACAACAGATAAGAAGAAGAGAAAAAAAAGAAGGGAAGTGAATATAATATAATATATTTTAGTGTGTACCATTGTAGTTATATAATATAATATACATATATATATATATATATATCCCCCTATGTGACGGTAGGTGGGTGAGTACTAGAGCGGCAAGTTATTGTTTATCTCTAGCTCACATATCGGCCTATTAATTAATAAAAATATAAAACTAGTGAGTGACAATGGTTGAAAATTTGAAATAAAAGATGTCATTGAAATTTCAAACTTGTTTATAATATCAATGTCTACACGTGTGGTGTCAGTACACACAAAATAAGACTACAAGAACCACACAAAACAAAAGGACCAAGGGGGGTGCAGCTGTAGTCTAAACAACAGATAAGAAGAAGAGAAAAAAAAGAAGGGAAGTGAACAGCCGAAACTGAAGGAGGAAGATGAAGGAATAACTAGCTAAATGTTAACAATGACCAACAAAGTGGTGCTGGGCCTAAAGGCGATGTGAGCCATTTAGTACTTCTATGTTTTGTTTTTTGTGTGTGTGTGTGTGTGTTTTATTTTTTATTTTATTTTATTTTATTTTATTTTATGAAGCTTTTTGTACCGGCCAGTTTTTACTTTCCGCCTGAAATGGCCGATATTCGCTGATACGCCCGGCATAGTCCAGTATAGACCGGTATTTTGAACGGTACAATTTAAGAGTGTTTCAATACCATTTTATCCACAGGAACGAGATATACCGGCTGATACGGTACGGTACTAACTTCCCTAATTGGGGTAATGGTTCAACTGTAGGTTGGTATTTTGGGATAGGTCAAAGTGTTTGGTAAGATTCCTTATACTTGTAACTGCTTGTGATTGATAATAATGGATTCTTGAGAGTGATGACCTTAAAATTATCCGGTGGGGTTTTGCCTTGGTGGTTTTCCCCATTCGTAAACAAATCACTTGTGTCAAATTTATTTTCCGTCGCATTTAGTTTAATTGATGATTTGTTTGTGCTACCACACCATTGCATGTAATTGAACTTAATTAATTAACTTGAGTTATTAATTAATTAACAAGGAGTCAATTCATTTTAACCTAACAATGTTGATGCGCGCCGTATACACAGGCGCAAAACAAACACAAAACTCTACTAGATTTTCGCGCGTGAAAACAGGGCACCTTTGTTTGCCGTATTCCCACAGCAAAAGCTTGGTGAGAATAGTGTTTTGTGTGCTATGATGCACCAGAGGCAAAATGTTTCGAAACGTTGAAAAAGAAGAAAAGAAGAACAAGACAAGGCAATTATATCAAGAGTTTAAAGAAGAAATGATACCCAATATTGAAACTTAAAACAAATATATAGTTCTATGAAATTGTCAATTTCTGCTCAATTAGAGAAGTCCAGAAAAACAAACAAATGATTAGTTAAAATTTAAATGAGGAAAAAAATGGAACTTTACCCAATTTATTATAAACATTTGTACAAATAATGTGTATACATTTGGAAAATTATCTCTTCTTTTAAACTTAAAAAAAAATTAGAATCTGAGTTTTGAGGAAAAGGGGTTGAGCTTATTCCATAAAGGTAATAATGTGGCAATAAAACTTATTAGGGACCCAGAAAAAAAAAATAGAGCTACTTTTGTCAAGAAAAAAAGAAATATACAAGAGAAGAAATCAGCTAACCAAAAAAAAAAAAAAAAAAAAAAAAAAGGACAACTGACTTGTTGAAGATTATGTAAAAAAAAAAATAGCAAAGACAAAAAAAGAAAAAGAAAAATCAATTCAAAAGCAGAGACCAATTTTAATGGATGTAACATGGAGTCCACAAGCCTTGAGAAGCAGGCCAATACTACTGGCTGTGTAATTGAGTCCCCTTTTGCAAGTCCAGTAACTACTCCACCTATCATCAACATGTACTTTAAAAGAAAAAGAAAAATCCATTTTAGATATAGATGACTCTTGCATAAATAAACATAAACAAAACATAATGAGAGCAATGTTATGAATACCATTTCAGCACCCGTTTTGGTTTGTCCATTGGAACGGAATGTTTCGGTACCAGCCTATTTTGACATATCGTTATACACACACACGTGTGTGTGTGTGTGTGATAATAAAAAATCCATACGAATTATTAAGGGTTTTTAAGGTTTTTTCTTTGTTGGTAGAAAGGGTTTTAAAGTTATAACTTATAAGTACATATTTCAACTAAAATGTAATCTTTAAGTCCAAATATCAGTTCAATTATTTATAGAATATAATAAGAGTAATAATATGGTAAAAACACACACACACACAAAACAAACAAGCCTAGATGTTAATGTTCATGGAGGTGACTATGGAACACTGAAAGTGATTTAAATTACCGTTTCAGTATTACTAATNGCTATGATGCACCAGAGGCAAAATGTTGCCTAATTTTTGTTGTGGAAATTTGGCAACAATTCCAAATATGGTAGCAAATTATCGATCAAGATCGCACCCCTTCCAAAATCAAACCTCAAAGCCTAATTCTGTTAAAGCCTCGAAAGCTAACGCCAATAGTTTGTTTTTAACTGCCAATGTACAAAATTAAGATTTTACAAAAAAGAATGACTATTTCCAGACAGGCGTTGAGGGGTGCCTAACACCTTCCCTACACGTAACTAGACTTCTGAATTCAAGAATAAAAAAATTTTACCCGTTTGTTTTAGATTAGGATCTTAGCCTGAGATTGGTAATAAAATCAATTAGAGTCAGGTGACTAATCGCACATTCGAAAAAACCCAATGATTGGTAGCTACTTCACTTACCTTTGGTAATAATAGGTTAAAATTGACTTATTTCAAGTCACACACCAAAGGTTTATCCTTTTTTACAACACCCGAGCTTCCAAACCATGCACTTTGGCGTGCGTGTGAGCATCCCGCGATGGGCGGTTGACCGTCGCAAGGCGTTGACACCAACCAACATGTTTACTTAAGCAGTTTTGACAACTTTTTTGTCATCATAGTCCATAGAATCCATTTAGAACATAAAGAGGACCAATCTTCCAAGAATTTATAAACCTCATCAAAGTGTGTTAGAGTAAGTAGGAAAATAACATTGACATACATTTATACCATAAAACTAACAAAACAAGGAAATTAGAGAATGAAGTTTTATACCTCACCGCAATCACCTAACACATAAACTTCCCTGTGGTCAATGTAAAGGCAGAAGGTACAGAGCAGAAGGAGGAGCAGCACAAATAGCAGAAGACAACATGTAGTTTAGCATAAGTTTTGTAAAACTACTTGTAGCTCAGTATATAGCATTAGTGGCTGAGTTAATTCTGATTAGATGCCACGTGTACAACTGTGATTAGTTCATTAGAAAGTTAGTTAGTTTTGGCTTAAATCATGTAATCAATCATTAGTGTGTGATAATACAATTTTCCATTTCTTGGATTCTCTCAATTCTCTCTATAGAATCTGTTTCTCTATCAATCAAAAGAGAAATTGTTCTAGGATTAGTGTTCACGTAAGGATCTGAATTACAAAAGATAAAATGGAGCCAAATCATATGTCGAAACGTTGAAAAAGAAGAAAAGAAGAACAAGACAAGGCAATTATATCAAGAGTTTAAAGAAGAAATGATATATATATATATATATATTAGTATTATTATCTAGTCATTAATAAAATAAATATTTACTAATTGCTATTATAGAGTCAAGTGCTATAAAATAAATGAATGCATTTTATATAGTGGTTTAAAAAGAAATTCATAATAAAGGGAATTAAATTGGTTATTTTAAAAAATATTCAAATTTGGGTTTCTTTTTGTGAATAAGTGAACGTGTTGGGATACTTTGAATTAGAATCATGAAGTTTCTTGGAAGCTCCACTCCCACCAAGTACCAACTACCCATGTGCATTGGACTCATAAATATTCACATTCCAAAGCTTTTTTATTCAAAGCCTCGTAAAAGTCTCACACTCTCACTTTTTCTCTCTGGAAGTGGCAGAGACACAAGCTTGAAGAAGTGAGTTTTAATGGCAGCACTTGAGTTTTGTCCATGACTTGAATTTTTGTTTTGTTTTTTTTTTTTCTTCTTCTTCTTCCATCTAATGTGAATCTTATCTTTCTTATTCTTCTTCTTCGATCTCTGTGAGCTGTGAAGTGTGAAGCAAACAAAAAACACATATCGGCCGAATCTTTAGTTTTGGCCGGTATTTGCCAAAATGCACCGGAATGATCGAAATGCCCTGAAACTAGCCGGATTTTTACCTGAAGTGGACCAAATGGTATTCCGGTTCCGAATTGTATACCGATAAGAGAAATTCCGTCTGTTCTGACTGGAACATAATGGAATTCATAACATTGAATAAGGAAACAAAATAGAACAAGCATTTTGTATCATTAACAACAACTATTGCCACATAATATGGAAGAATAAAAATGTTTTTTTGTTTAGACCCTTTTAAAATAGATTAGTTTACCCTAATGAATTAGCCAAGTATTTACTTCGGTTAATTATGAGATCTAGGTTAAACACACACAAACATATTACTTGGTATGGAAAAGTAAAGAAGACAGTAATATGATGAGTTAGAAAAACCAATGAAACCAATCGGTTCAAGGTAAAAACCTAGGGAGGATTTAACCTAACTATCTTCAAGGTAAACAATTTCACTATAATAGAATGAAAGATTACAATAGATTTAAACTCTAAATCTAAAGCTAGCTCATATAGAACTTACTAACACGACCATGTGCAACTTCGACTCCACGAACTCTTCTATCTTGAATTTGTTGAACACATACTCTTCATTTGTGACTTTGAGATCCGACTTAAAGGTTTCAAATCACCATCAGTAGTAGATCTTTGTGTAGCTACTTGTTTCCTCCAACTCTTGATTGTAGATAACTCTTGATTGTAGATCTTGTTCTGGTAGATGCTTGTTGAGTTAGAAGGTACAAAAACCTAATAAATCTCACAGAAGTAACTAACAAAACTTCCAAGGGCTTCTAAAACGTGATTAGAGTTTTCCTTTTATACTAGGTAGTGTTGGATTGAAACCCTAGACGTTTTCGCAAGTTTTGGGCCTGATATAAAATTTGTAGAATACAGTTTTCAATCGGTCGAACCTAACTTTTGATCGATCGAGCTTCACAGAGGCTTGCTTCTTCTTTCTACAACATGGCAGTTCTTGAAACTTGACTTGAACAAACTTAAGCAATGTCTTACACCTAATTTAGACATGTTTTTGTTCTCAGTTTGCCAACATACAAATATTTGGAAACTAAATTGTTAATCCTAAATATTTAGAACCTAACAAAAACAATGGGAACCTAAAACATTTCAGTAATGCATGCATTAAAACCAATTCAGCCAAGTCACCCTGAAGGGCCTAAACCCTTTTTTTCATTTAAAAAAGAAAAGAAAAGAACAGAATCTAGACATTATCCAAAAAATGCAAGGATTGGCCAAGCATGACTGAGTATAGCTATTGCCATGGCAAGAAGCTAACTAAATCCAAATGCATAAAAAAAAAATCATTATAACCTATTAAATAACCAAGCAAAGGTAAAATATCCAAGTCCTAGAGAAATTATGAACCAAGAACAAAAATTTATATAAGAAAAACCATTTGGGCACTTTCACAAACATTGATATGCTTATGCATTAAAAAAAAACATTTAAAGCTTAGAAAGAAATACAAAATATTTAGAATTGAAAACAATATTTAAAAAAGAAGGAAGAAAAATGAATGAATATGGATTATAGTTTTACCCAATGTTTGTGAAAATGAGGGTGAATTCCCAAGTGATCTAATGGTCTATCTCAACCTAGTAATGATCCTTTCGGATATGGTGAACAATGATATAAAATATATGTGGGATTTCCAATGTGTTGGTAGAATAGTCAAATTTTCAAGCATATCCTCAACTACTTGATGAGGGACTCTTAAGTGAAAATGAGCCTGCCTTGAACTTTAGAGGCTTTTGAATGTGATGCAAGTTTCTGCTTATTTGAATTTTTAACTTTATTTTGGTACTATTTATGAGTCTCATTGCACTTTTTGGTAATATTCATGAGTTTTATTGTATTATTTAGCTAGCTTTTAACTTTTTTTTTTCTTTTTTATATACACTTTCAGCACTAAATTGACATTTTTTTTTGGTATTTAGGAAGCTGGCATTGGCATATAATTGAGATAGACATGATAGTATGAGATTGATATTATAGACTTTTGATTTGTTTAATGATGATTGCTATTTATTGTATGTTCTCTTATTCAACGACAAGAAACTTCACCTCAATTGAAGTACTTAAAAACCCACTATTAATAAGAATAAAATAGATAAATAAAATGTTGTTAAGATCAAAGGATAAGGTTCAAGGTTCAAGTGACTTAAAAATAAAGATCAAAGCCCAATACATGATCAAAATCTTTATGAGACAATGTAGACTTCACATCTAATTGATAGATGGTCCATCCTCTTTGAGTTGCAAGTGCTATCACCAATCGAATTGTCTCCATGCGTGTCATAGGTGCAAATACTTCAGTATAGTCTACCCCATGTTGCTGAGTATACCCTTTCACTACAAGCCAATCCTTGTATTTGTCAACTTCTCCATTTTCATTAAACTTGGTCTTATAAATCCATTTCACACCAACTTTATTTGCTCCCTTAGGGAACTCCGTCAATTCCCACATATCATTGTTGTTTATTACTTCCATTTCTAAATCCATGGCTCTCCTCCATTTCCTACTCTTCACAACATCTTCAAAGTGAATAGGATCAGTAGTTGCAAACATGGCCAAATGAGCTTCATTATCTTCTTTAGAAATGCCTTCTCCTGTTTCACAGTCTCTCATCTAGATTGGTGGTCTCCTATTCCTCCCTTCATTCGAGCTAGGAGAGATTTCTTCGGTCAAGGAATCTGAGGAAAAATTCTCTTCGGTTGCATCTACATTAGCTTTAGGGTCAGATTCAAATTCACTCCCTTTTTCATTGTCATTAAACATAGCTCCTTCCTCCTCAAGATCACCCCATTCCAAGTCACACACAATGGATTCTTCATATTTCTTATCCCAAACCCAATTCTTGTCTTCTTTGAATACAACATCCTTACTTATTATGATTCTTTGTGAAACTGGATCATAGAGCCTATAAGCCTTGGACTCCTCACTAACTCCCAATAGAACACAACTTAAGCTCTTATCATCCAACTTAGTTCTTTTACTGTCAGGCACATGAACATGGGAGACACATCCAAAAACTCAAAAATGCTCAATTGAAGGCTTGACTCCGCTCCAAGCTTCTTCTGGAGTCTTATTTTTCATTGCCACTGTTGGACTTTGATTCAAGACATGCACTGTCCAATTGACTGCTTTAGGACAGAAAGTTTTCGGAAGTTGCTTTTCAAAAATCATACTACGAACCATATTCATAATAGTTCTATTCTTCCGTTCTGCAACTCCATTCTGTTATAGTGTGTAAGCAGCTGTCAATTGTCTTCGTATGCCATTTACATCTCAAAAATTGATGAACTCTTGTGATGTAAACTCTCCTCCTCAATCAGTACGTAACACTCTAACGAACTAGTTTGTCTTCTTCTAAACATGTATCTTAAAACTCAAAAACAGCTAAGACTTCTGATTTTTCTATCAAAAAATAAATCCATGTTTTTCTACTAAAGTCATCGGTGAAAGTAATTAAATACCTCTTCTTGCCATTTGAGATGGGCTTGATTGGTCCACAAATATCAGTACGCACTAATTGAAGAATTTGTGAAGCTCTCCAAGTGCTTTTCCTTAGAAATGAGAACCTTTGTTGCTTCCCTACCAAACAAGCCTTACATAGCCTTCAGGGAGACTTAAACTTTGGTAAACCATTCACCATCTTCTTTTGCTAAAGAGTCTTTAAGCCTTTAAAGCTTAAGTGTCCATATCTATGATGTGAAAGTTGCACCATATCTTCTGTGATTGTGTTGAAACAAGTAGATGCTATAGGCTAAGATATAGCATGCAGTATGAACATTTGATTTGAAACCATCTTCGTATCCATTATTAAGCCTTTCTCAGGATGAAACACTTTGCACTTTTTACCTTGAAACAGAATGTTAAGCCCCCTTTTCTTGCAATTGCCCAATACTTAGTAAATTTTTCTTCAGCTCTGGCATATAAAATACTCCTGTGATAATCTATGCTCTTCCATTAACTTGTAGCCTTACATTGCCCTTTCCCATTACAAACATACTTGAGTTGTTGCCTAGCTTCACAAAAACTCTAAAACTTCCATCAAAATCCGAGAAGTATTCCTTCTTTCCACACATATGATTGCTACATTTCGAGTCAAGGAACCACATATCTTCTCCATTGGCCTTATTCATATCAACACAAGCCATCAATAACATCCCTTCTTCAGTCTGAACATAGATGGCTTCCTTCTCCTTGCTTAGACATTCCCATTGAAAATGCCCAAGCTTATGACAGTAATAGCACTCCATTGTGGCCTTGTCGAAGCTTTGTCTACCTCGTCCCCTTCCTCTTACTCTAAAACTTCCACGTCTTCAACCCCTTCCTCCAGGTTGATCTCCATGAGTAATCTTCAAAGTGTGTTCTTCTTCCACATGAGAACTCATGCGTTGTTCATGCACAAGCAGGCTACTTTGCAACTCATCAATGGATAAGGTGTCTATATCCTTAGACTCCTCAATGGAACACACAACATAATCAAACTTTGAAGTCATGGATCTCAAAATCTTTTCAACTATGGCAACATCTCCCTTGTCCTCACCATTTGTTTTCATCTTGTTGGCTATGGCAAGGGTCCAATCAAAATATTCATTCACAGATTCTCCTGCCTTCATATGAAGAATTTCAAACTCCTTCCGGAGGGCTTGCAAGTGAGCATGCTTTACTCGTGTTGTACCTTGATACTTCTGCTTCAAAGAATCCCATATGCTCTTTGTTGTATCCTTGTTGAGGATTGTCTTCAGGACCGAACGATCTATTGCTTGAAATAGATAGTTCTTTGCTTTCAAATCTTTCAACTTATGATCTTCAATGTTCTTCCTCTAAGCATCAGTGAGACCTTCTGCTGCTGTAGGAATCTAATCTCCACCAAGCCCCAATACTCCTTAGAACGCAAGAAGTTTTCCATGAGTAACACCCAATGATCATGATGCCCATAAAATTTCGAAACTGCTGGCTGTACATTTCTGTCATCTTACTTTAATCACTACACACGCAGAAGAATGCTGCTTCTAATTTTAACCAGGCCCCGTGATGGGGCTTTGATACCAAATGTTAAGAATCAGAAAAGCTTATGAGAATGATAAGGAAATTTTGGGAGAAATATTTGTTTTATTGAAGAGCAAACTTGGCTATTTTATAGCCTTACAAAGCAAAGCTTGAAAAAAAGAAAAATAATAGCCCACGTTTAATCAAATCCTAAAAATGTGGTAAGACTAATTCAATCAAACAACTATTCCTTAACAATAGGGATTTATTGATAGAGTGGTGACAAACCACTAAAGCAACCTAACATCTAGAATAACAAATCTCAACAATTTCTCCCTTAAACTGAATGCTACAAGCACTCAGTTTATATCCATCTCAGAATAAACTCCCAATAGCCCTCGTAGGTTCAAGAAAACATCCAGCTTGAGTGGTTTAGTCATCACATTAGCCAACTGTTCTCGTGTCCCACAATGCACCAACTCTATTGTACCAACCTTTGTGAGCTCTTGAAGAAAATGGAAACATACATCTATGTGCTTACTACAACCTTGCATTATTGGGTTCTTTGAGAGTTTGATTGCAGAACTACTATCACAATGAATAATAGTTGACTTGCTTTGATATTGACCCAACTTTCCTAACACTTTTTTCAACCATATTGCTTGGCATGCACACGAAGCTGTAGCAATAAACTCTACCTCTGTGGTATATAGACTTACTACTGGTTGTTTTCTTGATGACTAGGATATTGCTCTTGAACTCAATAAAAACACATAGCCTGAAGTACTCTTTCTGTCCTCCAAATCTCCATCATAATCACTATCAATGTACGCAACAAGTTCATCATCTCCTCCCTTCTTATAGAAAATTCCAAAACTAGTTGTCCCTTTCAAATATCTCAGCACCCTTTTTGCTAGCTGTAAATGAAGCTCAATAGGAGTCTCCATATATCTACTCATAAGACTCACCACAAACATCATGTCAGGTTGAGTAGCTGTCAGATACATAAGACTATCCACAATCTGTTTATTGTAAGTCTTGTCTACCTTAACTCCACTTTCATCCTTCACAAGCTCAAAACCAGGAACAATAGGATTATGGACATAATTACTTTTGTCCATTCCAAACCGTTGCAGCACCTCCAAAGCATACTTCTTTTGACTGATAAAAACACCATCAAATCTTTGCAAGACTTCAAGACCAAGGAAATACCTCATCTTACCTAGATTTGTCATGTCAAACTCTTGCTTCATGGAATTTTTAACTTTGTAAACATCGATTCATCATTTCCAGTAAAAATAAGATCATCAACGTAGAGATTTACAATCAATACTTTGCCTTCTTTGCTTGTCTTGATGAACAAAGTATGCTAGTAGTCACACTTCTCAAAGCCTTCTTTCATGAAATAGGCCTCTATACAGCTGTACCAAGCACGTGGTGTTTGCTTAAGCCCATAAAGTGCATTCTTTAACTTGTAGACCTTCTGTTCATTTCCCTTTTGCACATAACCACAAGGCTGCTCCACAAAAACCACTTCATTTAGCTTACCATGTAAAAATGCAAACTTCACATCTAACTGATAGATAGTCCCTCTTCTATGAGCTGCAAGTGCTATCACCAATCAAATTGTCTCCATGTGTGCCACAGGTGCAAATACTTCAGTATAGTCTACCGCATGTTGCTGAGTATACCCCTTTGCTGCAAGCCTAGCCTTGTATTTGTCAACTTCTTCATTTTCATTCAACTTGGTCTTATAAATCCATTTCACTCCAACCTTCTTTTCTCCCTTACTATTTATTGTATGTTCTCTTATTCAACAACAAGAAACTTCACCTCAATTGAAGTACTTAAAAAGCCACAATTAATAAGAATAAAATAGATAAATAAAATGTTGTTAAGATCAAAGGATAAGGTTTAAGGTTCAAGTGACTTAAAAATAAAGATCAAAGCCCAATATGTGACCAAAATCTTTATGAGACAGGCTATTCGCTACTATGTTGGATGGGAATATGTAATTAGCCTCAAGCCCTAGTTAATAACCCAAACCTTGGTTGCTAAGAAAGCATCTGGTGAATAATTTAATAGTTAAAAATTAAAAACTGGAATTCAGTTATCGCCTTTGGTACCTTAGGAAGCAAAAATCAATTTTTTTATTTCTTAGAAAATCAAAGTCAAATGAATTAAAAAAACTATTAATCCGAACCTAACTTGATTCAAGCATATCATTAGATTGGTTGAAAATTCCAACCCAACTTACCAATTCACAAAAATCAACTAAAGCATTGGATTGAGTTTGGTGGTCTTTGGTGCACAAAATTTAGTTACAAAACCAGTTATAACTTAAGGTTATAAACTGCTCTAATAAACAAAGTGTGTTGAAGACAAAAGAATTGAAGTCATAAACGGCAGCATCAAAAACTACAGAAAAGAAGGAAGGCTGAAGTGTGAAACGACAAAGGAAATAAAAGAACTAAAACGGGCCGTTTTGATTAATGAAGCCACACAGCCAGCACATGTGGGAGAGCCCAGAAATTAGTTAAAGAGAAGGCCAGCTGTCAAGATGTAATTAGTGGATTAGTTATAAAACAATTAGTTAGTTTGTTACAGAGCTTGGAGTAATGCTCTGTTTTAGAGTTGTATATATATAGCTTAGTTGTTAATTATAAACTCACTTGATTCATTTGTATCAATTTCTGGTTTATAAGAATTGGAGTTTTCTCTCTCTTTCCCTCTCTTCTTGTTATTTTACATGGTATCAGAGCGTGTTTTCCTTCATTTTCTTTCTTGCCAAACAAAAATT
This sequence comes from Quercus suber, assembly GCF_002906115.3. NCBI lineage: Eukaryota > Viridiplantae > Streptophyta > Magnoliopsida > Fagales > Fagaceae > Quercus > Quercus suber. Next base: position 1,020,647 of record NW_027069628.1, on the reverse strand, counting down.
TACTCTTGATTTTCATTATTTTCTTGTTCTTTCATGGCTTCAAACTCATCAAGCGCACCTGCTTCTTCTACTACACCAACTGGAAGTGCAGCTATGGCGGATGAGTATGCCAATAACCCTTTTTTCTTACCAGCGAATGAAAATCCTGGTTTGGTTCTTACTTCTCAGCCTCTCAATGGTCCTGAGAACTACATGACCTGGGCGAGATCTGTGTTTCTGGCTCTAAGCTCCAGAAATAAGTTTGGTTTTGTCAATGGTTCAATTTCAGAACTAGATCCAACCTCACCATTATTCAATTCCTGGAATAGGTGCAACACTACGATCTTATCATGGCTGACCAATTCACTCAGTCCTGATCTTAAGGCTAGTGTAATGTACATTAATTCAGCAAGGGATTTGTGGATTGATCTCAAGAATCGGTTATCTCAGGACAACACTCCAAGGCTATTTGAGCTTCAAAAGGAAATAGCACATTTAGTTCAAGGATCGTTGTCAGTGAGCTCTTACTTCACCAAATTCAAGACTCTATGGGATGAGTTTGTGAATAATCAACCCTTCACAGTGTGCAATTGTGCTTGTGTTTGTGGTTCTAGGTCATCTCAGCTGGGTGCACAGCATAAAGAGCATGTCTTCCGTTTTCTGATAGGCTTGAATGACTGTTATGGGACCTTAATGGGGCAAATCTTGCTTATTAAGCCTTTTCCTCCTCTCAGCAAGGTGTGCTTGTTGGTTTTACAAGAAGAGAAAAGGAGAAACTTAGGTAACATTGTGAATGTGGTTCAGCAATTGGATCCTATTGCCATGTATGTAAATGGTGGTAAGCAATTTCAAGGTAATGCTCGGAACAATGGAGGCAAAGGAGGCAATTTCAAGAAGGAAAGACCAGTTTGCACCTACTATGGCTTCACTGGTCATATAGCTGACAAATGTTACAAACTTCATGGATACCCTCTTGGGTATAAGCCAAAAGGTGGAAATAAGGCTATGGCTAATCAAATCACAGGGAGTTTTGGGTTTGATAGTCTTTCCAATGTTCAGTCCTGTGGTACCAATCAGTTCAATTTTGGTCTTCAACAACCAGCTTTGAATAAGACTTCCTTTGGTATTCCACAGCAGAATTTTGGAGGTTTTCCTGGTAATTTTGGTCTTCAAAATTGCCAACAAACTACTCAGCCTCAATGTCCAATATCTCAGGTTCAATGTGACCAACTTCTCAACTTTCTAAAGGTTCATAATGCATCCAGTTCTGGTTTTGGTGCTCCAAATGGCATTGGTACTCAGATTGCTTCACAGGTTGCTTCAGTGATGGCACCTGCTCTTCCTACAACCACTTCATCTCCCTTTGTTGCTTCTGCTTCTGCTTCATCATCTTCTTCTAACTTCTCAGGTAATCCCTTTTGGATTGCTCCCAATATGTCTCATTCTATTTTTTCAGCCCATGTTGTTGATAGACATTGTTTTAAGTCTAATTCTTGGATTCTTGACACTGGTGCTACTGATCACATGGTACACTCAGTGTCACAATTAACCAAAATTACTTCTGCTGTCCATTCTTGTGTCTATTTGCCAAATGGGGAAAAGGTTCTAGTTACACACATTGGCACAGTGCAAATTTCACCTACTTTCACACTCACAGATGTATTGTGTGTTCCATCTTTTCATTTCAACCTCATTTCAATTAGTAAACTTACTAAGCATAAATTTTGCTGCCTCATATTTTTTGGTGATTGGTGTTTCATCCAGGACCTTGCTCAATGGAGCATGATTGGTCTGGGTAAGCAAAGCACTGGTTTATACCTACTTCAAGCTTCTGTTCCATCATCAAGATCAGCAGCTCTTGCCAGTAATGTCAGTCACATTTCTTCTTCAGACTTGTGGCATTCTAGATTAGGACACCTTTCTTTGTCAAAACTTCAATTGTTGAAGCATTTTGTAGATATTGATGTTCAAAATAAGACAGCTTGCTGTGATGTTTGTCATTTTTCAAAACAAAAGAAGCTTACTTTCCCTTCTAGTTCTCATGTAACCACTAAGCCTTTTGAATTGATCCATTGTGACCTATGGGGTCCTTTCTCTGTCAATACAATTGATGGTTACAAATATTTTTTGACTATTGTGGATGACTTTACTAGGTGCACATGGGTTTACTTACTTAAACAAAAATCTGAAACTCAATTTTTGTTTCCTAAATTTGCATCAATGGTTTCCACTCAATTTGATAGCAAGATTAAAACTATTAGAAGTGATAATGGGACTGAGTTTTTCTTGAAAGATTTTTTTCATTCTAATGGCATTTTGCATCAACTTTCCTGTGTTAATACTCCTCAGCAAAATGGTATTGCTGAAAGGAAGCATCAACACATCCTCAATGTTGCAAGAGCTTTAAAATTTTAGTCTCACATTCCTTTATGTTTTTGGGGTGACTGCATCCTAACTGCTGTACATCTTATCAACAGAATTCCTTCAAAAACTTTAGGTAATAAGAGTCCTTATGAAATGCTTTTCAATTCTCCTCCATCTTATCACAATTTGAGGAGTTTTGGCTGCTTATGTTTCATTTCCACCTTATCTCATAATAGGCACAAGTTTGCACCTAGGGCCAGAAAATGTGTGTTTCTTGGTTATCCCCATGGCATTAAAGGTTACAAAGTCCTTGATATTCACTCCAATTCAGTTTATATTTCAAGAGACATTATCTTCTATGAAAACATTTTTCCCTATGCTGATTGTTCTCAGCCTTCTGCTTCTTATTTGGATGATTTTGTTTTTCCTCATTCCACTTTAGATCCTGCTGATTCAGTTTTTGTTCCCTGCTCTTCCTCCCTTCCTCATCTTCCTTCACCTATCCCTAACTCTAATTCCACTTCTAGTCCAAATTTTGTTTCCACTGAACCTAATTCTGCAGACCTTGTTTCTGCAGAATCTGCCATTCCTACCCTTCCTCAGTCTTGTGGTTCCATTGTTCCTATTGGAAGGTCCACTAGGTCCCACAAACCTCCTTCATACCTATCTGATTACTCTTGCAATTCTGTCAGTACCAAACCCAGTTCTGGTCTGCCCTATGACCTTTCAGATCATGTGAGTTACTCACATCTTGGACCTACTTTTCATTCTTTTGTCATGGCTGCCTCTTCCCCTCCATCAGAGCCTGCTTCATTTCAGCAAGCAGTGCACTTTCCTGAGTGGAGGGCTGCCATGGACAGGGAAATTGAGGCATTAGAAGTGAATGATACTTGGACATTAACCTCTTTGCCTCCTGGTAAGTCAGCCATTGGTTGCAAATGGGTCTACAGAGTTAAATACCTCCCTGATGGTACCATTGAGAGGTATAAAGCCAGGCTTGTTGCCAAGGGCTTCACTCAAAAACTTGGGCTGGACTATTCAGAAACTTTCTCTCCAGTTGTCAAGTCAGTTTCAGTTAGAATTGTTTTGTCATTGGCTGCTGTGAAAGGGTGGTCTCTTCATCAATTGGATGTTAATAATGCTTTTCTTCATGGGGAGTTACTTGAGGATGTTTACATGTGCTTACCACCTGGATTTCACAGCAAGGGGGAGCATAATTTGGTTTGTAAACTGAACAAGAGTCTCTATGGTCTCAAGCAAGCATCTAGACAATGGTTTGGAAATTCTCTTCAACTATTCTACAAATGGGTTTTGTCCAATCCAAGTCTGACTACTCTTTGTTCATTCACACACAAGGAGCTTCATTCACAGCCTTATTGGTATATGTTGATGATATACTTTTGACAGGAAATAACATTGATTGTGTCAACAATTTGAAGAGAGTTCTTGATGCTAAGTTTGGTTTGAAGGACTTAGGCTCATTAAGGTATTTTCTGGGCTTAGAAGTGGCTAGGACTGATGAAGGAATCAGTCTCAATCAAAGAAAATATGCTTTGGAAATTCTCAAGGACACTGGTTTCATTGGTAGCAAACCTGTCAAGTTTCCCATGGAACAAAACCTCAAGTTATCAAAGTATGAAGGCAAGTTATTGGAGGAACCAGGACAGTATAGAAGATTGATTGGAAGACTTTTGTACCTTACCTTGACAAGGCCTGACTTGACTTATGCAGTGCATAGGCTGAGTCAGTTTGTATCTCAGCCAAGGGAACCACACTTGAAGGCAGTGCACAGAGTACTTCAATTTATTAAAGGATCACCAGGAAAGGGTATATTCTTCCCAAGCAACACAGTATTACACATCAAGGCCTTCTGTGATGCGGATTGGGCTGGATGCCCAGATACAAGAAGGTCCCTCACTGGTTATGCAGTGTATTTGGGAGACTCCTTAATTTCTTGGAGGTCAAAGAAACAAGGAGTTGTGTCCAGGTCATCGGCTGAAGCAGAATATAGGGCTATGGCAAGTGTGGCCTGTGAAATTACTTGGGTTTTGCAACTGTTGAAGGACTTAAAGATTGAACATTCCAGACCAGCTATGATGTTTTGTGATAATCAAGCTGCACTGTACATAGCAGCAAATCCGGTCTTCCATGAAAGAACCAAGCACATAGAAGTTGACTGTCACTTGGTGAGAGACAAAATTTTGGAGGGAATGATTAAAACCTTCCATGTTAATACAAATTCACAGATTGCAGACATCTTCACTAAAGCTTTGGGTGTTTCATCTTTTGCGAGATTATCAGAGAAGCTAGGACTGAAAGATATTTTTCAGCCTAAATTGACAAAGGAGAAATCTGAGCAATTGCAGGTAGCTTCATCAGTTCAAGTCTCAGAGCCTAAAACTCTGGACTTGAGGGGGAGTGTTGAAGACAAAAGAATTGAAGTCATAAACGGCAGCATCAAAAACGACAGAAAAGAAGGAAGGCTGAAGTGTGAAACGACAAAGGAAATAAAAGAACTAAAACGGGGCGTTTTGATTAATGAAGCCACACAGCCAGCACGTGTGGGAGAGCCCAGAAATTAGTTAAAGAGAAGGCCAGCTGTCAAGATGTAATTAGTGGATTAGTTATAAAACAATTAGTTAGTTTGTTACAGAGCTTGGAGTAATGCTCTGTTTTAGAGTTGTATATATATAGCTTAGTTGTTAATTATAAACTCACTTGATTCATTTGTATCAATTTCTGGTTTATAAGAATTGGAGTTTTCTCTCTCTTTCCCTCTCTTCTTGTTATTTTACATGGTATCAGAGCGTGTTTTCCTTCATTTTCTTTCTTGCCAAACAGAAATTTACTCTTGATTTTCGTTATTTTCTTGTTCTTTCATGGCGTCAAACTCATCAAGCGCACCTGCTTCTTCTACTACACCAACTGGAAGTGCAGCTATGGCGGATGAGTATGCCAATAACCCTTTTTTCTTACCAGCGAATGAAAATCCTGGTTTGGTTCTTACTTCTCAGCCTCTCAATGGTCCTGAGAACTACATGACCTGGGCGAGATCTGTGTTTCTGGCTCTAAGCTCCAGAAATAAGTTTGGTTTTGTCAATGGTTCAATTTCAGAACCAGATCCAACCTCGCCATTATTCAATTCCTGGAATAGGTGCAACACTACAATCTTATCATGGCTGACCAATTCACTCAGTCCTGATCTTAAGGCTAGTGTAATGTACATTAATTCAGCAAGGGATTTGTGGATTGATCTCAAGAATCGGTTATCTCAGGACAACACTCCAAGGCTATTTGAGCTTCAAAAGGAAATAGCACATTTAGTTCAAGGATCGTTGTCAGTGAGCTCTTACTTCACCAAATTCAAGACTCTATGGGATGAGTTTGTGAATAATCAACCCTTCACAGTGTGCAATTGTGCTTGTGTTTGTGGTTCTAGGTCATCTCAGCTGGGTGCACAGCATAAAGAGCATGTCTTCCGTTTTCTGATAGGCTTGAATGACTTTATGGGACCTTAATTGGGCAAATCTTGCTTATTAGCCTTTTCCTCCTCTCAGCAAGGTGTGCTTGTTGGTTTTACAAGAAGAGAAAAGAAACTTAGGTAACATTGTTAATGTGGTTCAGCAATTGGATCCTATTGCCATGTATGTAAATGGTGGTAAGCAATTTCAAGGTAATGCTCGGAACAATGGAGGCAAAGGAGGCAATTTCAAGAAGGAAAGACCAGTTTGCACCTACTTGGCTTCACTGGTCATATAGCTGACAAATGTTACAAACTTCATGGATACCCTCCTGGGTATAAGCCAAAAGGTGGAAATAAGGCTATGGCTAATCAAATCACAAGGAGTTTTGGGTTTGATAGTTTCTCAATGTTCAGTCCTGTGGTACCAATCAGTTCAATTTTGGTCTTCAACAACCAGCTTTGAATAAGACTTCCTTTGGTATTCCACAGCAGAATTTTGGAGGTTTTCCTAGTAATTTTGGTCTTCAAAATTGCCAACAGACTACTCAGCCTCAATGTCCAATATCTCAGGTTCAATGTGACCAACTTCTCAACTTTCTAAAGGTTCATAATGCATCCAGTTTGGTTTTGGTGCTTCAAATGGCATTGGTACTCAGATTGCTTCACAGGTTGCTTCAGTGATGGCACCTGCTCTTCCTACAACCACTTCATCTCCCTTTGTTGCTTCTGCTTCTGCTTCATCATCTTCTTCTAACTTCTCAGGTAATCCCTTTTGGATTGCTCCCAATATGTCTCATTCTATTTTTTCAGCCCATGTTGTTGATAGACATTGTTTTAAGTCTAATTCTTGGATTCTTGACACTGGTGCTACTGATCACATGGTACACTCAGTGTCACAATTAACCAAAATTACTTCTGCTGTCCATTCTTGTGTCTATTTGCCAAATGGGGAAAAGGTTCTAGTTACACACATTGGCACAGTGCAAATTTCACCTACTTTCACACTCACAGATGTATTGTGTGTTCCATCTTTTCATTTCAACCTCATTTCAATTAGTAAACTTACTAAGCATAAATTTTGCTGCCTCATATTTTTTGGTGATTGGTGTTTCATCCAGGACCTTGCTCAATGGAGCATGATTGGTCTGGGTAAGCAAAGCACTGGTTTATATCTACTTCAAGCTTCTGTTCCATCATCAAGATCAGTAGCTCTTGCCAGTAATGTCAGTCACATTTCTTCTTCAGACTTGTGGCATTCTAGATTAGGACACCTTTCTTTGTCAAAACTTCAATTGTTGAAGCATTTTGTAGATATTGATGTTCAAAATAAGACAGCTTGCTGTGATGTTTGTCATTTTTCAAAACAAAAGAAGCTTACTTTCCCTTCTAGTTCTCATGTAACCACTAAGCCTTTTGAATTGATCCATTGTGACTTATGGGGTCCTTTCTCTGTCAATACAATTGATGGTTACAAATATTTTCTTGGACTATTTGCCTTAAAACACAGTATTTGAAAATGTGAATATAACTTGGGCACACACTTCATTGCTTTTGAGTTTGTGGATCTTTATGAATTCATGTTTTTAAGGTTTTGAAACTAGTGTTGATAGTGGGACCAAAGCCCGAACAAAGGAGGATGGTTGCAATAGTTTGATGGCCCGCATAAAATTTAGTCACTTTTCATGAATGAATCTATATAAATCCCTGTAGTCTTGGGACTAAGGCTTTGTTGTTATCTGTTTGTCAAGGTTTAAAGATGTGTGTTTTGTACATTTGGAGTTTCAGTTACATTTACTGTTTAAATTTACAGGTATCTTGCTGCTTGGGAGAAATATAATAGTTATTGAGTGTGTGTTTGTGCGGGCGTGCATGCTCACCTTTAATAAATATACTAATAACTATGTTCTCTTTGGAAGTTCCAGAGTTTGTTGAAATTGACATTTATATTTTATAGATGAACCTTATTGTTTTTCTTGGTAGGTATATTTTTTATCAATCTTATGTGACCGTTTAGCAAATGTTTCATGGTTATATACTTCTTGTTCATTTTCAATTTTGACTTCTTTCTCTCGTTTTGCCATCTTCTTAATTTTATCCTGTTGCCTATGTTGAAATTTGCAGAGTAATTTAACTGTTGCTACTATTTTCAAACTTTGTATGTATAATGATGTAAAGTATTGTGGTGAAGGACTTTGTCAGGACTTGATAATTCTGGTGACAAATTTTCACGATGAAGACAAGGGCTTCATGGTTTTAGCTGGTGATCGTGTTGTACGATGGCAGCTTGCAAAACGACAACAGGTAGTTATTGATCAGTATTTTTAAGTTTTGGTGCCTAAAGCATATGTGGCTATAATGCCAATAATGGTATTAATATCCTATAATTAATAGTTGAATACCCTTATGTATATTGCTGAGAGTGTGGCTGCAATCTGTCCTGAAACTGTTGCGAACTTGCAATATTGACTTCCAATTAGTAGTCTCATTTTTTGAAGTGTCATAGGTTCTTTCATTTTGCTAGGATTAGGATGGTGAGGGAGAGCAAAACTGTTCTTAATCGATATCAAGCCTTGTGGGTTCTCGCATTAAAGGAAGTTTACTGATCACTTTGTTTTGTTTTTGCATGGCTACCTGTCATTTTTTATTCAGAAGTTCAGGTCCATTAAATTTTTTTCAACCTTCATATTAAATTTTGATAATTGGGTAATTGGGTGGGTTGGGGTTTACCCATAATAATTGGGTTGGGTTGGATTTGGGTTATAAGGAATTAGTTAAATGGGTTTTAAATGGGTAAATGAGTTTTATATACCCAACCCAATTATGCCCACCCCAAACCCACCCAAACCCGCCCATTTGCCACCCCTAATATTATATATGGTTAGTTTGCCTACATAGCTAAAAAGGGAAAATAAAAGGGTTCTTAATTCTAAGATATCATCTCCTGTCCAGAAGTCTTTGCAGCTTGAATGCATTTTTTATACTCTTATTTTTGTTTTTAATTACTTTCATATGATGGCTCCTTTGAGTTGATGACATAACCTATAAAGGCCATATTTACTTTTGCAGAGACAAATTCTTGTAATTTGGATAGGATGAACTGATTCTGTTGTTACCTTATTATGGATGCTAAAGTTTGTAATTGGGTTAACTAGCTCTATGTAAATGTATGCTAAAGTTGGCCTACATGAATCGAGTATAATATATATAGTTTTCCTTTACTTTGTTGTGATTGTAGAAAAGGGCTTTCATGTATCACTACAACAAAATGTATTTTCAGTGACGAATTTTAGTGAGGAAAATTTTTTCGTCACAAAAAGGTACCATATAGTGACGAAATTTAAATTTCATCACTATTTATAAAAAAATTAGTAACTTTTAGTGACGAAAATTAAATTTCGTCACTATATGTTGTGTTGAACTAAAGGCGCCAAACAAAAATATAGACGCCAAACTAAATTCATTTACAGTGACGAATTATTTCGTCACTAAAAGTTTAAGTTTTTTGTGACGAAAACTTTCGTCACTAAAGGTGTTGCTAAGAACACTATTAGTGACGAAACTAATTTCGTCACTGAATGTGACAAATAGTGACGAAAATAAGTCGTCACTAAAAATAAGAACATAAAATTAGATGAGAGTATCAGTGACGAATCCTAATTTTCGTGGCTAAAGGTACCCTATAGTGACGACATACAAGTCGTCACTGAAAAGTATAACACTAAAAACACTCAGCCATTTTTTCATTCTCACTTTTCCCACTTTATTCTCTCTTTCCCTCATATATTTCTCTCATTTCTCTCTTTCCCTCACATAATTTTCAAAAGTTTCTTAAAATGGAGAAAGCCCAGATCGCCGTCGCGGCGCTTGAGCTCGCCGTCGCGACGCTTGAGCTCGCGTCGTCGCGACGCTTGAGCTTGCGCCGTCGCGACGCTTGAGCTCACAGTCGCGGCGCTTGAGCTCGCCGTCGCGGCGCTTGAGCTCGCCGTCGCGGCGCTTGAGCTCGCGCCGTTGCGACGCTTGAGCTCGCCGTCGCGACGCTTGAGCTCGCGCCGTCGCGACGCTTGAGCTCGCGCCGTTGCGGCGCTTGAGCTCGCCGTCGCGGCGCTTGAGCGCGCTGTCGCGGCGCTTGAGCTCGCGCCGTCGCGGCGCTTGAGCTCGCGCCTCGCGGCGCTTGAGCTTTCGCCGTCGCGACGCTTGAGCTCGCCTTCGCGGCGCTTTAGATCGCCGTTCGCAGCGCTTCAGAAGCCCAGACCGCGGCGCTTCAGATCGTCGTTCGCAGCGCTTCAGCTCGTCGGCAACGCTTCATCCTTCTGCAGGTTAACAACTTATTCTAACTAAAAGCTACTACTCTTGTACAGGTGAATCCACATACCCACCAGGTTAAATTATGTGACTTTGGAAGTGCGAATTATTCATGTCCTTTTTCCTGAAGTTATTTTTGTCTTTGCTGTAATTGGAATGCTTAATATCCTTATTTTTGTCTTTGTTCTATCAGCCTTTGTTTCCTAGTGAAAGTGGAGTCGACCAGCTCGTGGAGATAATCAAGGTAAATATAATATTTTGTTATGTAATGGAACTTGGATACCATCAAAAAAAAAAAAAATGTAATTGAACTTGGATATTTATTTATTGTGGGATATTTTGTATGAAATTTGCTGGTGAACTAGCTGATGAGACAAAATGAAGTCTTTGGAGTACAATTATGTTTGGTTGCAAAGAAGAACATGAAATTAGAGTTGGGTTTCTGAATTATCATAGAAAAGAATTATAATTTGATTTTCTCGGTTTTTCTCTTTGTTCATTATTTATTGTTTTCTCTGCAACCAAAACAGGACTTATAGACCTTTGTGTCTATGTAATGTGTTTCTTTTTTGAAAACCTTTGTGGGTTTTAATTTTAATATTTTTCTAAACTGTTAAACTATAGAATGTTTTTGCTTCAAGTTTTTAGGAGTCACCTAGTATAGTCCCTGTGTACTGGAATATTCCTTTCTTTTTTCCTTTTTTTTCCCTTTTAATAAAATGCTTAGTTACTTCTTAAAAAGATAATGCCAGTGATTGATTTTGGGGTAATTGGTGATTTTCCTATGTTGGCTAAGAAATTTGGTTTCTGATATTTGTTTTGTACCAGAGACTGTCCTGTGCTCACATGTATTGATCCAGTCTGCCAGCAATAACATAAATGATATACTGTTCTTATCCTTGATAAGTAGTTTAGTGTGTGGGAAGGTATGAATGAGAACATTGGATTAGATAACACTTTATACATATCCAAGATTGAAATTTTTATAATTCTAATTCTAACATAAATGTAACTTAATTCTTGAGCCAATTCCTTTCAATCCTGACTTTTACCATTCGTTTTTTTTTCAAGTACCACCCTGATGTCAATAAGCAACCTGGAGCAACGGAAAAGTTTAAATAGACAGTGCTGCATATGAGGTATGAATGAGAACAAAAAAGTTGACACTTATTTATTTTTGATTTCATCTTTACTAAAGCAATATATTTGTTTCATCTTTGAAGCTAGTGATGAACTTTGCAGTTCCAATCTAGGCAGTTTTGTCCATCCATAGGTAGCTTTAGTCAGTAATAAATTTCTATGGACCATCCTTCATTATTATGCTTCTTGCAATTTCTACCGGAACATATAAGATGTAAAGACGAACTAGGTGCACCCATTAGTGTTTATATCTGATACTTGGAATGAAATCATTGGTTAGGCTTTGGTGACTTATCAAAAGACATATAGTGTTTGACCTTGTAAGCTTTATGATGGTTTTGAGAAGTCTTATGTTGAGATCAGATCCGGTTTCTAGAATTTTGTGTGCTTTTCTTGTGTGCAGGAAGTATTTCCTCTTATTTAATAAGATCTTATTACTTACAAAAATAAAACAAGAGATCAAATTTGTTGTCTTGCATTCATTGTACAAAATTACTGTTATGATCCTTTAAAATACTCGTATATTTACCCAAATTGTGCAGGAAGTATTTCCTCTTAGTCGAATTACTTGTTAAGTTTCATTGGAGGTTTTTTCTTTTAATTAATTCTTTGATTGTTGGATATTGGACATTGGGTATTGGTTGAGACCTCCAGCTGCATTTCTGTAAGTGAGGTTTACGTAATGATTTTTTTGTATATGAGGAGGATATGCATGTTAATCAAATATAATAAACGTCTAAAAGAGCACTTGGTTTGTTTTTTGGACACTAGAAATTGATTAAAGTTGGGAAAAGACTTCCAGGGAGTGATTCAATCGTACAATCATTTCACAACATGAAAAGTGTGTGTTCCCCATTGTTACTAGATATTTATGTATATAGGTGTGGGATATGGAATCTCTCTCTTACGTAAATAATGGTGGGAAGAATATATTAATAAGTGGACCATATATTTTCCTCTTTAATGGCCAACAAGCCAAAGAGTTTACAGTGTTTTTAAGTACAGGGATTTTATTACAGGAAAAAGAATGTTAAATGTTCAATTATAAATTGCAATATAGTTTTTCAAAAGAAAAAAAGTACTTTTGTTGTGTTA
>NW_027069628.1:804020-1008273 GCF_002906115.3 Quercus suber | reverse complement strand
TTTTTTTTTTCCAAGTACCACCCTGATGTCAATAAGCAACCTGGAGCAACGGAAAAGTTTAAATAGACTAGTGCTGCATATGAGGTATGAATGAGAACAAAAAAGTTGACACTTATTTATTTTTGATTTCATCTTTACTAAAGCAATATATTTGTTTCATCTTTGAAGCTAGTGATGAACTTTGCAGTTCCAATCTAGGCAGTTTTGTCCATCCATAGGTAGCTTTAGTCAGTAATAAATTTCTATGGACCATCCTTCATTATTATGCTTCTTGCAATTTCTACCGGAACATATAAGATGTAAAGACGAACTAGGTGCACCCATTAGTGTTTATATCTGATACTTGGAATGAAATCATTGGTTAGGCTTTGGTGACTTATCAAAAGACATATAGTGTTTGACCTTGTAAGCTTTATGATGGTTTTGAGAAGTCTTATGTTGAGATCAGATCCGGTTTCTAGAATTTTGTGTGCTTTTCTTGTGTGCAGGAAGTATTTCCTCTTATTTAATAAGATCTTATTACTTACAAAAATAAAACAAGAGATCAAATTTGTTGTCTTGCATTCATTGTACAAAATTACTGTTATGATCCTTTAAAATACTCGTATATTTACCCAAATTGTGCAGGAAGTATTTCCTCTTAGTCGAATTACTTGTTAAGTTTCATTGGAGGTTTTTTCTTTTAATTAATTCTTTGATTGTTGGATATTGGACATTGGGTATTGGTTGAGACCTCCAGCTGCATTTCTGTAAGTGAGGTTTACGTAATGATTTTTTTGTATATGAGGAGGATATGCATGTTAATCAAATATAATAAACGTCTAAAAGAGCACTTGGTTTGTTTTTTGGACACTAGAAATTGATTAAAGTTGGGAAAAGACTTCCAGGGAGTGATTCAATCGTACAATCATTTCACAACATGAAAAGTGTGTGTTCCCCATTGTTACTAGATATTTATGTATATAGGTGTGGGATATGGAATCTCTCTCTTACGTAAATAATGGTGGGAAGAATATATTAATAAGTGGACCATATATTTTCCTCTTTAATGGCCAACAAGCCAAAGAGTTTACAGTGTTTTTAAGTACAGGGATTTTATTACAGGAAAAAGAATGTTAAATGTTCAATTATAAATTGCAATATAGTTTTTCAAAAGAAAAAAAAGTACTTTTATTGTTATTTGTGTATAATTTAACTCTATAATTTTTTTAAATAACTCTATAGTTCTTGTTGGGTATGTTGTTTTCCTGAGCCACACTTTTCTAGAAACTTATATTATTAAAAGGTTAAAGCGTGCAATGGACTTGAGTGGTTTGTTACTGCTCTATTCTTCTTTAGGTGATGCTGAGGGGATAACACAACTTTACGATTTTAACATAGTTAATATTTTTACTTTATAATTTTAACGAAGTATTGTTTTTATATTTGTGCAGATTTTTTATTGGTGGCTTTTAGAGGATTTACTTTTGGCATTACTTGAAGACATATGAGGACATCTTCCGCTAGTTCTAAAATAGGGTTTAAGTAGAGTTATTGTATGTATTGCAAACAATTATTGTATGGAAGGAGTTTGAATTGGATACTTGTTTTTTTTGTTTTTTTTTTTTGAGAAAAAAAAATGTGTTGTTGAAATAAATGTGTTATTCAAATGTGAGGTTTTAATAATGTAATGATAGATTACCGGTTAATATCAAAGTCATGAAAAAAATAAAAATAGAAAATAAGTTTTAGTGATGAATTTTTTCGTCACAAATATAGCAACAAAAAATTGTTTTAGTGACGAAAATTTCGTCACTAAATATAGAAAAATTTTGTAAGAAATGGTTTTAGTGACGAAAATGTTCGTCACTATATGTGCTTTGATTTTCTTAAAAATAGTTTTAGTGACGAATTTTTTCATTACTATCTGTATCTAAACATAGTTTTAGTGACGAAATTATTCGTCACTAAATATAATTTAGTAAACTAAAGTGTTTTTAGTGACGAAATATTTTCGTCACTAAATATTGTTTTTTGTGAGGAAGACATTTAGTGACGAAACGTTTTCGTCACTAAAAGTTAAAAAAAAAAAAAATCAAATTGGATTTTTAGTGACGAAATTTTTCGTCACCAGGACTTTTAGTGACGGGGCTACAGTGACGAAATGAGTTTCGTCACTAAAAGTCCAATTTCGTCACTAAAGGTCCTTAGTGACGAAAAACTGGACTTTTAGTGACGAATATTTTTGTCACTGAAAATACATTTTGTTGTAGTGTATGACTACTAAAGACATGAATTAAGTAGCACTGTTTCCCTCTAATTTCATTTAGGTGCACAAATTTATTATATCAGTTTGTAATAGTTAAGATATAATTACAAATGGTCTCAGTCTAATATTTTCCGTTTATTTCATTTGAATTTATAAGCACTTTGATTTGTGCATGATGGAAGCAAATACGCACATGGTACTCATATGCTCATTCATTAGCATGGAATTTATGGATTCTTTCCAAGACTTCTAGGACTATTTTATATTTAAAACTGCTAGATCAAAAGCAGATTATAGAACTGCTATCCAAGCATGTATTACTACTGATCGCAACTTGTCATGAAAACCTATTTTCATGTCGATGTGCTTACAAGTTGTTGCTGTCATTACAAATGGCCTTACCCATCGGTACCTATAACTGTACGACTTTGTTAATGCCCATTATTGTTCGTTGTGCATAAGTTTAATCAACAAGATTAATTTGTCTGTGGAGAACTGTTTTGTTTCAAAAAAAAAAAAAAACCACTTGTTAGACTCTCCCTTGATGAGTGAAGTCCAACAGAGTGGGATGGTGACTTTTTAAATGAGAGGTAGCGTGATTCAAACTGTTTCCCTTGCCGATATCATGATAAATTATTATTTTTCCCATAAGCTTAAGTAAGGAAAGGTTGAACTTAATCATTTAGTCTAATGCTTTTAAATATGGGATTGGTTCATCATCTTATTTAGCAACCTCATGTGACTAACAGGAGTCGCAGAAGCTGGCTCTTGCAGAATCCACAGGCTTGGATCTGAAGCAAATAAACAACTGGTTCATAAATCAAAGAAAACGTCACTGGAAGCCTTCAGAAGATATGCAGTTTGTGGTGATGGATGCTACCCATCCCCACTATTACATGGACAATGTCTTGGGCAATCCCTTTCCCATGGATATCTCCCCTACACTGCTGTGAAGTTGATAATTATGCATGCATAATATGAAGCAGATCATGTATTATTAAATATTGTTGCACTCTCAACCCACATCCTCTGACATCGGTTTATATAATGTTATCATATATATGCACTAATATGTATATAGAGGCTATTTAAATCAGATATTTTCATTTAAAAAGTGGGATTTAAACTGCTGTTTTTGTGATTGATATAGCTTGTACACGATATTGAACTTTCAAGAAAGTTTAGGATATTTTTTATTACTTATTTTATATCGTATATAGAAACATAGAAATCAAAATTATCAAAATTTTCTCTTAAAATCTATATTAGGAACTAGTTTGTAACTTCATGTATATGCATGAATTTATTTACAAATTTTAATTTACAAATAAGTATAACTAAATGTGTATTAAAGTTTAATTATGTTTATATATGATATAAGATTATAATTTTGTATATTTGAAAATATAAATAATTACTGATAAAATAAATATATATTTATTAGGAACAAATGAAAAAACCATTTAAATTATTATTTATGATATTCTCAATTTAAGTTTATTTAACCGCTATTTGTATAATAATAATAATAATAATAATAATAATAATGGGTTAATAGTTGTGATGTTTTAAGATTTATAATTTTTATTTTATTTTATGTTTTTCTCACTTAATAATTCATTTAGCATTAAAAATTATGAAAAATTAAATTGGACTCTGATTTTTTTTTTTTAATAAATTCGAGGTTTTTTTTTTTTTTTTAATATATAAAACAAAAAAGATGGGGATTATACAAAACAAATCCATAAAATAAACTTTAAACAAATTACGAATAAAGAACAATTGTATATTTGAAATTATTTCTTTATTTTTATACGTTAATAACTTAGTATAATTTCATAAGATGTTATCAAAATTGAACTAATTAATTATTTTAGCTTTATTTTCAAGAAAATTAAAAGACAATAAAATATGGAAATTAAAAATACAAAATGTTATTTTTTAATAAACAATAAAATATGGAAATTAAAAAATTATTTTGATAATTTTATCATTTCATAAAATAACCCAGCTTGGCAAAATAAACAATTTTAATATTAAAATTTAGTCAAATTTTAAAATATTTCAAAGAAAAAAAAAGAGATAATTAATAAGTATTTATTTTTATTTCTACACTCAATGATTGTATCATAAAATACACAACATACAATTAAAATAGTATACATTATACACCCACAGTAATTGTATAGGTAACTATGGGAATGACTTATGTTCATAACTGCGGTACCCTTGTGTGTTTACGTGTGTATATATATAAGGTACTAATAAATATAATTGAAAAAAATATAAATGTAAATGTAAATATTAACCTAACATAAACAAATTCATAAAAACAACAACAAAAAGGAAACTAACCATTAAGTTTACAATTAAAAAAAAAAATTAAAAAAAAAATGAAGAAGAAGAAGAAGAAGAAGAAGAGATTTTAGGTGTTCCATTGAAATGAATATTCAAATCTATTTGAGGCACTAAGTCGATCCCAACTCCTTCTTCTTTCTATAAATAGCGAAGATTCTAGGTTTCCTATATTGTCAAATGTCTTTCCGTCACCTTTTTTCAGTTTATCTACATTCATTATCCTAATAACTAAACCTAAGGTAATGAATTCAATGAACTCAAAATCTTCTTTTGTTTATGTTTATAGGCATGTATGGTTACATGTATAAAAGTACCAAACAATATAATTGAGAAATATATAAATGAAAATGTAAATATAAACATTAACAAATATGTAATTTAATAAAATAGAAGTAACTTCTTTTTAAAGAGTTGAAATTTCTGCTCAAGATTTGGACAAGGTCTTAGAAACTTCATCAACACTATCTTATTGGAGCAAGAGTTGTTGAACATAATCATGAGTCTTAACTATGTTCTATCTCGCGACCTCAAGTTGTTTTTGAAGATCTCTCCATTCTTGGTCTCTTTGTTTTTCAGCTTTAGATGCTTCACCCAGCTAAAAATTAGCAAAATAAAGTTGAGGTTTGTACTTATTGTAAGCTGCAAGCTTCGCTTAATGATCCGCAAGTAGCTTTTCTACTTGCTCTGAGGTTGTATTAGCTTGAGAGAGCTGGGAAACTATAGTATTAATACTTTTCAAAAATTCGTTGAGCATCATCCATTTATTTATATCATTTTTTTTCAATGTGATAAGGTAGCAAAGAACTTAAAGCTTCAAAATTCGGTTTGGTGTTTGTATTGAGCATGACTTGAGTAATCTAAATAGACAGGTATTCTTTAAGCACCCAAGAAACTGATTCAATTGGTCAGAAGAGATACTTGTACAGCCAGTTATAGAAGTAGATTTGAAAGGAGTGTCTCACTTTTTGATAATTGTGCACATTCTCAACTAATTGTTCATGATCAACTTGTTGGAGAGTAAGGGTCCGTTTGGATAGAACTTATTTTGCTGAAATTGAAAACTGAAAACACTGTAGCAAAATAATTTTTAAATGTGTGAATAGTGCAGTGGGACTTATTTTTGATGAAAAAGTTGCTAAAAAGTGAAGTTTGTGGGTCTATGAACGGTACACGAATGCACAGTTCACGGAAGACTTGGTCAAAAGTTGTGGCTATTGTTCATGAACAGTAGCCGTAACTGCTCAAGTCCCACTGAAAACGCAAACGCAAAACTCAAAACGTGAATCCAAATCCACACTAAAGATCTCTTATATTTAAAAACAAGGTTAGTGAACCATGAAACAAAACATAGATGTAAAAAGAAAGAAGGGAAAAGAGAATGGGTGCTTACAATTACTATTAGGCTTTATGTGGAGCATAATACTTATCTATATCTTATAATAATGTTATATTTATTCACTTTAGATTATAGTAATTGGATTCAATCACAATATTTTTTTTTTCTATAAATGTTTTTCAAATTACAGTAATGGGTTTCAATTAAACTAAAATTACAATATCAATTATAAATATATATCTATATATAAATGCAAATATAAACATACTCATAAACATTAACATTAACAAATATATAATTTAATAAAAAGGATGTAACTTCTTCCTAAAGAGTTGAAATTTTTGCTTGAGATTTGGACAAGGATTTAATTTTCATCAACACTATCTTTTTGGGGCAAGAGTTGTTGAACATAATCATGAGCCTTAACTATGCTCTATCTCCTTGCCTCAAGTTGTTTTTGAAGATCTCTCCATTCTTGGTCACTCTGTTTTTTAGCTTTAGATGCTTCACCCAGCTAAAAATTAGAACATTAGCAAAATTAAGTTGAGACTTATACTTATCGTGAGTTGCAAGCTTCACCTTATGATCTGCAAGTAGCTTGAGAGAGCTTGAAGTAGTAAATAATTTAGAACTTCAAAATTTAGTTTGGTGTTTGTAACAAGGATGAAGTGAGTAATCGGAACAGACAAGTATTTCTTTAAGTTTCCAAGAGACTGCTTCAATTAGACTTTATGGGGAGCATAATACTTATCTATATCTTATAATATTATTATTTTTATTCTCTTTAGACTATAGTAATTGAATTCAATTAATCTAAAATTACAGTATCAATATTGGATACAATCACAAAATAGTTTTTTTTTTTTTTCCATAATTGTTTTTTAGATTAAAATTGTCATGACCCAAATCCGTGGAACATGGATTTAAATGCATGACTAACTTACTGTTATTGCATAACTCAATAAACGTAATTAATTCCAAAATTAATTAAACATCCAAATAAACAATGCTCATAATAAACCTCTTACAATATCTAAAATCCACAATTTAGAAAAAATCTCCAAATATTGTAAAATCTTAAGCGAAATAAAAATAACTAAAAATCCTTTTAAGGCTTCAAGCATTATTGACATCGCCTAAAATCTCCCACGCTCTACCTTGCACCTTACAAAGTGATCCAAAGGTTTTGTTTCCCAACTGATGATGCCGAAAATCTCACCAGTGAGTTGCACGATGCTGGTACGCTCAAAACGACACCTGCACAGCAAAAAAGAAAAGAGGACCTAATAGAGAGCACCGGTGTGGTGCCGGCCAAATACCCTCCGAAGGTCAAGTTAGAACTTCTTTTCAACTCTAGACTGCTAGAGAGGGGTTAATTATGCATACTGTGATTTGTGAGGGTATTGGGGTTTTTATAGTAGTCGAGGATTGACCTTTTTCCTTGGAGCAGAAGTCTTTTCCTTATAGGACTCCTTATTAGCGTAGATTGTGGGATCCTTTCCTTATAGGACTCTGATACTGGGCGTGGAATACAAGCAACTTCCCTATTACCCTTGCGTGGTGACCAAGTCATGGTTTTCATAGAACCGTCTGCCTTAAAACCGTCAGCTTGCATTCTCCCCTTCAGCCAAGTTGGCGTTAGCTTCTTGCTATACTATGAGTAGCCCAGGAGCTTCGAATTGCCGTCGGTTAGACCTGGAGCCTTCAGTCCATCGGTTTGTCTTGCTCCCGTCAGCATGCCTTCTTTCGTTACGTTAGCCCATAACGTCCGTCGTGACTGACTCGTCAGCCAAAGCAGGAGCTGACGGGTTAAGCTCATGGTACCTGCTATAATTCTTCCATATCAGTTGCCCCCTACTCCATATCTCCGTCGGCTGTTCCTGACGGGTTATGGAGTTTTCATTCGTCACTACCTGTCACTTTGACCAGGAGAGAGAAAATAATTACAGCTGACACCCTAGTATTAAATGCTAGGACAGGTGGCGTGCTCGGATTGGTTCCGTGTCTGAATGTGGGCGTCGCTTCGTCTTCCGTGCGTTTTCTTATATATATATGTGGCCCACCTCTCCCTATTTTCACTATTTCACTCACTAATTCCTGGAGAGCACATCCGTCGCCTATATTCTGTCAATTCTACCAACATTCCTGTCGTCACTTCTTCAACCGTTACTCTCTGAAAACTTGTAAGTTTCATTTCTTTCCTCGTATACTTTCAATTATCTTCTTTAAAGTGAGGTCGTCAACCTAGGTGCTTAGTTTACACCCGTCACTTGTAGGTAGATGTCGAGTGACGCGTTGAGTGACCAGTCGTCGGTCCGCGAAGGAGCGGGCTACGACGAGGTGTTTGGTTCAGGCTCAGGTAGTGAGTCTGAGAGTTCCTCCTGGTCGTCAGAGAGGGAGACGGCAGCCCATGTTCCCGTCGAGGAAGTAGGGAGTCAGGGAAACGATGGCCAGGCAGAGGAAGTAGGCGAAGAGGGTGAGGTTGGATTAGGAGAGGGGAACAGTGACGGGGATGAAGGCGACGAGGAGTCTTGTGAAGGGGATTCTGAAGGTCCTGGAGGTAGTTGTCCCTTCATCCTTCCCAAGGACTAGGCTGTGAATAAATTCCTTCCAAAAATGACACTTAAAATTTTCAACGAATTACGTACCCGTTTCCAAATCCCTGACCATATTCCTATCCGTCTACCTATGGAGGGTGAGAAATGCTATACGGGAAGAACTGCAGACGTTGTCATGTATGATGCCATGTTTGCTGCCGGGTTGAGACTGCCTCTGATGGCTTTACACCGTCAGCTGACTGATTTTCTTGGTATATCCATCAGTCAGATTGCTCCAAACTCGTGGAGAATTTTTATTAGTGCTGAGGTGCTGTGGGGTCGTTTAAGCGGAGGCCACCGTCAGCTTTCCTTGGACGAATTTTTCTACTCCTACAGACCTCAGCACCTTTCTTCTTCAAAGGGGATGTATCATTTTGCCGTCAGGGAGAAGGAGTTGAGGCTGGTGTTTGAGATACCAGATTCTAATAGAGCCTGGAAGAGTAGGTTCTTTTTTGTTAAGGGGACGGATTGGGTGTGCCGTCAGGACGAGTGGGAAACGATTCCCTTTGGTTGTTTCGACAACACTTGGGGGTTTGTTAGGGAGTCAGGTTTTAGCCGTCACCTTTTATCCTCGTCAGTTTTTTACTTTTCGAAAAGATACTAACATAGCCAAATTATTCTTTTTCAGCTTTCACTCGTCCATCAATAACTGACGAGCAGGAAGATTTCATCCGTCGAGTTTTGGAGATACCCATAGAAGAGTGATCGTGCCGGGACTTGATTACCCTTGACACTCTTCATACGTACTGTGGGGGTCCCGAACCGACGCCTGAAGCTCGTAGATTAGAAGAGTTTGCCCGTCACCGTAAGTTTTTTGACCTATTCGTCAGTCTTCGTACTTCTAGTCGTCGGCTTTCCTTACTTTTTTTTTTTTTTTTTTTTTTTTTACAGAAGTGGATGTTGCTAAGGAACGGATCAGGGCCGCTGCTGCCCGTCAGAAGGAGGAGAAGAAGACGAAGGGAGAGGCGACATCTACGTCTGCCCCCCAATCCGTCGCCAAGGGCTCCCAGAAGAGGAAATCTGACGGAGTGGTCATTCGTCCGTCGAAAAGACCAACCGTCACTCTCGCGAAGTCGCCCCCCACGTCGGGCCATGGAGCCGGGAAGGGCATTATGACCTCTTCTGGTCCCGTCCTACAGGGACCCCAAAGCCTGCTGATGCACAAGGATTTTGCCGTCGAGGCCATCGGAGCACTCATAAGACCGACGGATATGGATCCTTGCGCTCAGCTAGGGACAGAAGAACTGGGGTCGTCGGCCCTGTTCGACCTCTCGCGGGTAAGTCGCCAGTTTTACCTCTTTCTTTTTGACTAACGTGCCTGACTTTTTTCTTTTTGATAACTGACGGTTATATCTTTTTCTAGGCTTTGGTTCGTGTGAAGGCGCTGCAGGAACGGTGCGTGGCCAAGGAGGGGGTCGTCGCTCGTGTTAACAAGCATAACGCCAATATGCGAGACCAGCAGGCTCAGTATAAGGAGGCGGTGCGTACACTTAACCTCGAGCTGAAAGAGGTGAAGGTGGAGCTGGAAGAGGCGAAGCGTCAGAGGGTCGAGCTAGCGGGAGAGCTGACGACCCTTCGTGGTCAGTTGGAGACGGCAGGGGCTGACGCCGTTGAGAAATTCAAAGCGTCAAACTCCTTCATCGATTCTTGTGGCGCTTATTATGGCACAGGATTTGATGACTGTCTCAAACAGGTCGCGTCAGCTTTTCCTGAACTGGACCTATCTGGGATTACCTTGGACGATGCTCAGCCTATGACGCCTGCTACTGATGCCGTCACTGCTGGTGCTGACGACTTGGTCGATTCCCCCCCACATGGAGGTAATGGAGTTGTCTTGGCCCAACCTGCTGCAAACCCTCCAACAACTACCGAGACCCCTCCTGTGGTGCTGCTTGACGGAGAGGACCCTTCTGCTGTGTAGAGAATTCTTTTAAGTGACAGATTTTATTTTGTAGTTCATATTTTTCCTTCTTTTTAATTTATGTAGAAAACAATTTTATTAAGTGCCCCTTGGGCCCCAATATGTAATACTTTGACAGCTTTTTAAATGCCTTTTTGGGCTTCGATTTATTTATGACGCCGTCGCTTTTGATTATTTGTATGTAGTTAGTTTTGCTTGGTTTGTTTAACTCGTGTGCTTTGATTTGAAAGCATGAAATCAGGTTGTGGGCCTTTTAGTATACCGTCAGTTGTATAAACCGTCAGTTTCGTCTGCTTAATAAATCCGTCAGTTTTTTGCTTTAATGATTGTAGAAATTTTTTGGCAAAATCTTGTTACCTCGCGACAAGGTCATCTGCCTTATAGACTTGTCTATTTGTGGATTGATAGATTCAGCCTTTTTAAGACCGTCAGTCTAATGGCTGACGTAATTGGCTCACGAACTCAGTCAGTCTTTACTTAGACCGTCAATTTTGTCGTTTTGCCCATCTTGTGGATTTGATTTTTTTTTTGTACCGTCGGTTTAATCACTTCTCCCTTAGTTCTTTAATTTTGATTGTAAGTTTGAGTGCTGAGATGACTGTGATCTTGACCATATTCAGTCTTTTAGACCGTCAGCTTGAGAGCTGAAGTAACTGACTTGACCAGTCTCTTAGGCCGTCAGCTTGAGAGCTGATGATTGTGGTCTTTGACCAGTCTTTTAGACCGTCAGCTTGAGAGCTGAGATGATTGTGGTCTTTGACCAGTCTTTTAGACCGTCAGCTTGAGAGCTGGATTTGACCAGTCTCTTAGACCGTCAGCTTGAGAGCTGATGATTGTGGTCTTTAACCAGTCTTTTAAACTATCAGCTTGAGAGCTGAGATGATTGTGGTCTTTGACCAGTCTTTTAAACCGTCAGTTTTTTTTTGTTTCGTCCATTTTATAGACTTATTTCTCAACTTGCCAGTTATTTGGCTTGTCCGTTTTACGGACTCGGTCATTTCTAGACCGTCAGCTTTTTGATCCCGTCCGCTTTGTGGACGGTCAATTTGTCGGTCTTTAATGACCTTATATTTGTAAGTAGAAACTTCAGTAGTTCTAAGTAAATTCCTCTTATTGCCATGCATCTATATAAAAAGTAATTTGAAAACAAAATCTGCCCATTTCGGGCTTATTGTAGCAAATACTTAAGTAGGAAAAGAAAAACTGCCCTTTGGGCTTATTGTAGTAAATACTTGAAAAGGTAATCGATAAGTCTTGGCGTCACTCAAAAAAAATTGTTGCTTTTTGTGTCGTTGCCCCTACTGGTAGTACTTCCGTAACTGTTCAACATTCCATGGATGTGGTAGCTTCCGTCCGTCCAGTGTCTCTAGATGGTATGTTCCCTTCCTTTGCCATGCCGTAACTCGGTAGGGTCCTTCCCAATTTGGGCCGAGCTTTCCTTGGGTGGGGTCCCTTGCTGTGCCCATAACCTTTCTTAGAATGAGGTCCCCCACCTGGAAGTCTCTGTGTTTGACCCGGGAGTTGTAATGCTTGGCCATGGGGTCCTGGTACGGTGCAAGCCTTTGCTCTGCTGCCATCCTGACTTCGTCCACTAGATCAAGTTGCAGACGTATGGCCTCATCATTCCTCTTTTCGTCGTGGTTGTGCACCCTGTAGCTTGTAAGGCCGACTTCAGCTGGGATGACTGCTTCGTTCCCGTACGTTAGTCGGAATGGTGTCTCTCATGTTGGTGTCCTTGATGTTGTCCTGTAGGCCTATAGTATGCTCGGCAACTCTTCAGCCCATATGCCCTTTGCCCCCTCAAGCCGGGTCTTGATAATTTTCAGCAAGGATCGATTTGTAACTTCGACCTGTCCGTTGGCTTGGGGGTGGGCGGGGGAGGAGTAGTGGTTCCGTACCCCTAGTTGCGAGCAGAAGTCCCTGAAGGAGTTGTTGTCGAATTGCTTCCCATTGTCCGAGACTAAGATCCTTGGAATGCCAAACCTGTATATGATGCATCGCCAAACGAAGCTCTGTACGTTCTTTTCTGTAATGGTGGCCAAGGCTTCAGCTTCCACCCACTTCGTAAAGTAGTCAATGCCGATAATTAAAAACTTCAGTTGCCGTATTGCCGTAGGGAACGGCCCCATGATGTCCAACCCCCACTGAGCGAATGGCCACGGTGCCGTCATCGGGGTGAGATCTTCGGGTGGTTGTCTGATGACGTTGCTGAATCTTTGGCATTTGTCGCAGGCCTTCACATAAGCCTCGGCATCCTTCTGCATTGTTGGCTAGAAGTACCCAGTTTGTACTAGCTTGTGCACTAGCGATCTTGATCCTTAGTGGTTTCCGCAGATTCCTTCGTGCACTTCTCTCATGACGTAATCTGCTTCTTCAGGACCTAGGCATCGTAGGTAGGGGCGGGAGAAACCTCTCTTATACAAAACATCTCTTATCAGCACGAACCTTGCTGCTTGAACCTTCAGTTTTCTTACCGCCTCCTTATCATTCGGCAACACGCCGTTCTTCAGGAAGGAGGTTAACGGCATGGTCCAATCATTTTAGGGGTTGAGCTCCTGTACGTCGATAGCATTTATGAGTGGAGAGAGCTGCGTGAAGGAGAGTGTATTACCAATGGTGGCTATGTGCACGGCTGAGGCGGCTTTGGCCAAGCGGTCCGCTTGTTCGTTTTCTCCCCGGGGGATCTGTATAATTTTGACCTTCAGCTCGTTCATCCTCCTTCTTGCTTAGTCTAGATACTTCTTCATTCTTTCACCTTTGCATTCATATTCCCCACCTATCTGGTTGACTATGACTTGAGAGTCACAGTAAACGACCACTTTTTTGGCTCCCGCTGCTTTTACGAGGTCAAGCCCTGCTATCAAAGCTTCATACTCCGCCTCATTATTGGTGGTAGGGAATTCAAGGCGGACCATACACTCTACCGTATCTCCTTCGGGCGACTGTAGTACGACGCCAGCTCTGCCTGTCTGCCTGTTGGAGGATCCGTCTACATGTATGCTCCATTGCGGGGATTCTTCTGCCCCCTTATCCTCACCATTCGCGAATTCTGCTATGAAATCTGCAACGACCTGCCCCTTAACAGCAGTCCGCGAGCGATATTGGATGTCAAATTCGCTTAATTCTATGGCCCAAAGTGCCAAGCGCCCGGCAGCTTCTGGGTTGCTCATTGCCCGTCGCAAAGGCTTGTCAGTTAAGACAACAATCGTGTGGGCTTGAAAGTACGGCTTCAGTTTGCGTGCTGCCGTAACCAGAGCGAAAGCGAGTTTTTCCATGGGTGGATATCTTTCTTCAGCTCCTCGTAGCGCCCGGCTAGTGTAATACACAGGTTTCTGCACCTTTTCTTCTTCTCTAATCAAGGCGGCACTAACGGTGGCTGGGGAGACAGCGAGATAGAGAAAGAGTTCTTCTCCTGGTTGCGAGGGACTCGGCAGTGGTGGGGAAGAGAGGTAAGCCCTTAACTCCTCAAACGCTTGTTGGCATTCAGTGGTCCACTCAAAAGACCTTTTTAGCCTGCGAAAGAAGAGTAAGCATTTGTCTGTTGCCTTGGAGACGAACCTGTTTAGCGCTGCTATCTTCCCGTTGAGGCTCTGTACTTCTTTCACATTCCTTGGGGGTGCCATCTCCATTATAGCCCGGATTTTGTCTGGATTGGCCTCGATGCCTCTCTGGGAAACCATGAATCCTAAGAATTTTCCTGCCGTCACCCCAAAGGCGCACTTCCCTGGATTAAGCTTCATGTTGTAAAAGCGAAGGGTGTCAAATGTTTCCCTGAGGTCTTCTAAATGATCTTCTTCCCTTCGACTTTTAACCAGCATATCATCTACATATACCTGGACGTTCCTTCCGATCTGCCGTGCGGACATCTTGTTCATAAGCCTTTGATATGTCGCGCCCGCATTTTTTAGACCGAACGGCATTACCTTGTAGCAGAATAGGCCTTGGCTGGTTACAAAGGAAGTTTTTTCTTGATCATCAGTGTGCATCTTGATTTGGTTGTAGCCGGAGAAAGCGTCCATGAAGCTTAACAGTTGGTGCTGAGCGGTAGAGTCTACTAGAGTGTCGACTCTCGGGAGAGGGTAGCTGTCTTTGGGGCATGCCTTGTTTAGATCGGTGAGGTCTATACACATCCTCCATTTCCTGGAAGCTTTCTTGACCATTACTATGTTCGCTAGCCAGTCGGGGTAGTAGACTTCTCTAATGAAATTTGCCTCTCACAGCTTGCGGACTTCTTCGGCTATGGCCTGATCCCGTTCTGGGGCGAAGACCCGCTTCTTCTGCCGGACGGGCGGAAAGGATGGTGATACATTCAACCTATGCACCATGACGGAAGGGTCTATTCCTAGCATGTCCTCGTGACTCCAGGCGAATACGTCCTGATTTTCTTTGAGGAATGCTGTAAGTGCTTGCTGGGTTGCGGAACTCGCAAGGGTTCCAATCCTTGTTGTCTGACTAGGCATAGAGTCGTCCAGGGGTATCTCTTCAAGCTTCTAGACTGGCTCCGTCGCACTCCGGTGCTCTTCTATACTCATGGTTTGGAGGTGGTCATCCATTTCCATCATGGCTACGTAGCATTCGCGTGCGGCAATCTGATTTCCACGTAGTTCTCCGACTCCGTATTCCATTGGGAACTTCATCATTAAATGATAAGTTGAAGTCGCCGCCCTCCATGCATTGAGGGTGGGTCGCCCTAGGATAGCATTATAGGCGGACGAATGATCAACCACGAGGAACGTTACGTCCTTTGTGATTTGCTGGGGGTAGTCGCCTCCTGTCACCGCCAACGTGACCGCGCCCAGCGGGAACACCTTTGCCCCTCCAAAACCGACAAGTGGGGCGTTCGTTGGAACCAGTCGTTCCCTGCTGATTTTCATCTGCTGGTATGTCGGGTAGTACAAGATGTCCGCCGAGCTGCCATTGTCGACCAACACCCGATGCAAGTTGTAGTCCCCAACCTGTAGGCTGACGACAAGCGCGTCGTCGTGCGGGTGGTGAAGGCGTTGCGCGTCTTCTTCCGAGAACTCGATAATGGGGCTTTCCCTTTGGGCTACATTTTGTACTAGACCCGTCAACTGGACGTTTTGGACCATCCGGAGGTACATCTTTCGGGCCCTTTTGGACGGCCTGGTAGCCATCCCTCCTACAATCATTCGTATGTCACCAACGGGAGGTCTTGGACGGTCATTGTCTCGTCGAGGAGGGTGCTCCGGAGGGGCTGGATCCGTTCTTTCCTTGCTTACGAATTTCTGTAGTTTCCCTTGCCTTATAAGGGTTTCGATTTGCTGCTTCAAGTCGTAACAGTCGGCTGTGTCATGGCCGTGATCTCGATGAAAGCGGCAGTACTTGTCTTTGGAACGCCTGTTAGGATCCCCCTTCAGCTTTCCGGGAAAGGTCAGAGCCCCTTCGTCCTTAATTTGCATTAGGACTTGATCTATTAGGGAAGTCAGCGGGGTGAAGCTTGTGAATCTCCCTCCCGGAGGTTTAGAACGCCTTTCATCTCTTCGGTCTCCCGTTCTAGGCCTTTTTCTCCTTTGATCTGGTCGTGCATCTTCCTGCCTTTCCTTTTTCTTGGCTTCTCTTCTCGGGCCTGCAACGCGTCCTCAACATTCATATACTTAGTAGCCCTGTAAAGTACTTCCGACATGGGCTTCGGGTCGTTTTTGTATAGGGAGAACAAAAACTTGCCCTTCCGCAACCCATTTGTGAAGGCCGCTACAAGTATTTTGTCGTCGGCTTCGTCAACCGATAGTGCTTCCTTATTGAAGCGTGTTATGTAAGATCGTAACGTCTCGTCTTCTCTCTGCTTGATACTCATCAGGCATGCCGTGGACTTCTTATACCTATGTCCCCCAATGAAGTGTGTAGTGAATTGGGCGCTTAGCTCCTTGAAGGTGCTGATAGAGTTGGGCGTCAGCCGGCTGAACCATATCCTTGCGGGGCCTTTGAGTGTTGTGGGGAAGGCCCTGCACATAATCTCATCTGCTACCCCTGAAGATGCATCAGGGTTTTGAAAGTTTCCAGGTGATCTAGAGGATCCTTCACCCCGTCATAGCTATCTATATTCGGCATGCGGAACTTGTGGGGCAGGGGGTAGGAGTTCACGGCCACAGTGAAGGGCGAGTCGGTATGATTGACCAGATCGTCAAGATCACTGGAGACTCGCCCCTTGAGGGCGTTCATCATGACCTCCATCTGTTCCCTCATTGCCTGCATCTCGGCGGCAATATGTGGTGAAGTCGCATCTGTGATGGATGGTATATTCACGTGCTGCCTCTCCGGTCTGCTTGGGGCATGGCTACCCTCAGGTCTCTCCTGATTCCTATTTGGAGCGCTAGTCCCTTCCTGATCTTCTGGTCGGCCATTTAGTGCTGCATTCTTCTGGCGCAGCTGTTCCTCCAAGTCGAGGTTCTGTTTGGTGAGACGCTCCACGGCGGCACTAAGGGTCCGAACCTGTCTCTCGAGGGCAGTCGTGGGTGGTTCCTCTCCTTGTACGTCATTAGTAGTCGCCATTGAGCAAGTGAGTACCATGCAACCCTTTAGTCTGGGAAACGATAATGTGGCTTAATCCTCCTGTTTTTCATTTCCCACAGACGGCGCCAACTGATGATGCCGAAAATCTCACCAGTGAGTTGCACGATGCTGGTACGCTCAAAACGACACCTGCACAGCAAAAAAGAAAAGAGGACCTAACAGAGAGCACCGGTGTGGTGCCGGCCAAATACCCTCTGAAGGTTAAGTTAGAACTTCTTTTCAACTCTAGACTGCTAGAGAGGGGTTAATTATGCGTACCGTGATTTGTGAGGGTATTGGGGTTTTTATAGTAGTCGAGGATTGACCTTTTTCCTTGGAGCAGAAGTCTTTTCCTTATAGGACTCCTCATTAGCGTAGATTGCAGGATCCTTTCCTTATAGGACTTTGATACTGGGCGTGGAATACAAGCAACTTCCCTATTACCTTTGCGTGGTGACCAAGTCATGGTTTTCATAGAACCGTCTGCCTTGAAACCGTCAGCTTGCATTCTCCCCTTCAGCCAAGTTGGCGTCAGCTTCTTGCTATACTATGAGTAGCCCAGGAGCTTCGAATTGCCGTCGGTTAGACCTGGAGCCTTCAGCCCATCGGTTTGTCTTGCTCCCGTCAGCATGCCTTCTTTCGTTACGTTAGCCCATAACGTCCGTCGTGACTGACCCGTCAGCCAAAGCAGGAGCTGACGGGTTAAGCTCATGGTACCTGCTATAATTCTTCCATATCACCAACTAAATTTTAATCTGAAAATTGTAATTAATGGGGTGAGCCACACATCTAGTAAGCAATTATATACAATACACAACAGCATAGAGTCAAGCAGAGCACGAGTATTTTGATTTCACAAACTCATTGACATCAAATATAATTTTTTTTCCAAAACATATAATGAACCACTTAATACATATGTAATCAAATCTTAAAATCATTCAAAAATACATACAAATAATTTATTGGAGCACAATGTCGCATATACACAAATCACATATTCTCACATACAATCCTGTGAGCGGATACCAACATCTAACCCCTATAAGCAGGCTTACACATATATCTGATCAATTCTAAAAAACACTTATTTTGGATCGCATATCACAAAACAAAGCTTATACAAAAGAGAATAATTTTCTTAATATTAACAATTATTCCAAATATTCAGGCATATCGAATACCACAATATTGAATTGAAACATAAATCAAAGGATGCTTGACTCTCTTAAGGAATAAATAGGAATTGAGGAGTTTATGTAAGTATTTTACAATTCTTGAATAAGTTTGAAAACTCAATTTGCTAAAAGAAATGTTTTAAATACCATTTGGAAAATAGGAATATGAATTTGAAATCACTTGGTTTTAAACAAATTTAAAGATCAAGAACCTTTTTAGAAAACTTACTTTGAAACTCAATTATTTTCTGAAAATTGTTTAGTTTAGAAATCATATTTTAAATGAGATTCGGACATTTAAAACGTTATTTACAACTTGAAGTTTCTCTTTAAAACATTATTTAAAAGCCAAAGTTTCTCTTTCAATGATGTAAAAATGCCTTTGATAAACTTTAGAAAATGTATGCTTAAAAACATAACTTTTGAAAACCTTTGACTTCGAGGAACCTAATGAACAAAATCGTGCATATTATGCATAATTACTTACTGCACTTTAATCACTCTAAAATCTGGCCGAAACACCCTCCAAATAGTCTCAAAACACTCTTAAATAGGACCTATAATCAACCATGAAAATTACTTAATATCCTCTACAAAATATAAATCATATTGCATTATACAAACTGACTCACTAGGATTAAACTTTGCTGAACTAATAACACTTTTAATACTAAATTAAAGTTTCTCTAACCAATGATGTTCTAACCAATAATATTCCATTGCATTAATCGAAACTCATATTGCCATGAAGAAGGCAGTAGCCAAAATATCATTGACCTAGGATTTAATATAAAACCCCAATGAAAATGTAAGAGCCATATACTTGAATAGAGATTTGTAATCCATGACTTGTTCTAGAGACCCACAATAGGCAACCTAGGATTTAATTATATAACCCCAATGAAAACGTGAAAGCCATATTCATGAATAATGATTTGATCCATGACTTTTTTCATGGATACACTTGATGGCCAAATCTAGGATATATATATATATATATGCATATATCTTCCAATGAAAACTGTTGAAGTGGGCTGTGTGTGTGGCTTGAATTGCCACAAGCCCAAGTCAAGTAGTATTAGGAAACCAAATTCAACTAGGAATTTAATTCCCAGTATAGCCGGCCTATAATATATATATATAGATATATTAAGGGTGTTGAATGGTAAGAGAGAATTAGAGAATTCCAATTAACCTAGTGAGCAGCCGCATGAGAGAAAAATAGAGAAAAGAGAGGCAGCCAGCTTCTATTCTTATTGTTTCTGTGAGAGAGTGCTAGGGTGTAATTGGGATTTGGGTTTCTTGAGAGTGTTATTGTGCACTATTGTATCTCCCTATTTTTATAGTGAAATTTCTCCGTCGTCTCCGTGGAGGTAGGCAGTTTGCCGAACCACGTAAATTCTTGTGTTCTTTGTGTGTGCTTGTTATTTAATTTCCGCTTATTTACTGTTATTGATTGGAGTCCTGGGGTGCTATCTGCACAACAAGTGGTATCAGAGCTAAGGTTAGGATTCAATCCTTTGAACACAGTAAAGATGTCAAGCACAAAGTATGATGTAGAGAAGTTTTGTGGCAAGGGAAATTTTTCTCTTTGGCAAAGGCGGATGAAGGATCTCCTAATTCAACAAGGAGTTCACAAGGCCTTGCTTGGGAAGGAGAAGAAACCGGAAACGATGAAGGATGTAGAATGGGAAGAGATGGATGAGAAAGCAGCTAGCGCTATTCGTCTAAACCTAGGTGATGAGGTCATTCACAACATCCTAGAAGCAAAGACCGCAAAGGAGGTTTGGGAAAAACTAGAAGGTCTTTATATGAGAAAGAATCTGACGAACAAGTTGTACGTGAAGAAGCAACTGTATAGTTTGCATATGAAGGAAGGTTCAGATCTGTTGGAGCATCTCAACACGTTTAATATGTTGAACACCCAACTGTCAAGTTTTGGGGTGAATTATGAGGACGAAGATAAAGCATTACTCTTGTTAGCGTCGCTTCCTACTTCTTTTGATCATCTAGTGACTACGTTGATGTACGGCAAAGAGACTATAGTACTCGAGGAGGTGACTAGTGCTCTCTTGTCACACATAAAGATGAAGCAAGATGGTGATGGTTCTCAGGCTGATGGACTTATTGTAAAGTCTGAGTCAAGCAATAGAGGTAGAAGCAGGTCAAGAGGACGGAACTCCAACAGGAACAGATCACAGTCTAAATCACGTGCAAAGAAAGATGTAGAGTGCTTTTATTGTCACAAGAAAGGACACTACAAGAATCAATGTAAAGAGTTGAAAGAGCATTTAGAGGAGAAGAAGAATGGAAAGAAGCCCCTAGAATCAGCTAGTGTTGCTGAAGAAACATCAGATGACAGTGAAGCTGGTGCAGATTTACTTTCAGTTTCATCAAGTAACAACGTTCTATTGGAATCTTGGGTTTTAGATTCAGCATGCTCTTATCATATGACTCCAAAGAAAGATTGGTTTGACACGTATAAGCCTTACAACGGTGGTATGGTCCAAATGGGTAATGATGCTACATGCCCGGTTATTGGGATTGGTACCGTGAAGATCAAGATGTTTGATGGAGTTGTGAGAGTTCTTAGTAATGTCAGACATGTTCCAGATCTTAGAAAGAATTTGATTTCTTTAGGAGTATTGGATGATTTGGGCTATTCATACTCATCAAAGGGTGGAATCATGAAGATTACCAAAGGTGCTTTGATGGTGATGAAAGGACAGAAAGTAAGCACGCTTTACAGATTGATTGGGAACACAGTTGTAGGAAGAGTTGCAGTCACCACTCCGATAGAGTCCAGCACTGACGACACAAAATTATGGCATATGCGACTTGGCCATATTGGTGAACGTGGTATGTTAGAGCTGCACAAGAGAAATTTATTGAAAGGGGTGAAGACATGCAAGCTAGACTTCTGCAAGTATTGTGTGTATGGGAAGCAGCATAGAGTCAGTTTCAAGACAGGCTCTCATACAAGTAAGGGTGTTCTTGACTATATTCATTCAGATGTTTGGGGTCCAGTATCAGTTTCTTCTCATAGCGGTGCTCAGTATTTTGTCAGTTTCATTGATGACTACTCTAGAAAGGTATGGATTTATTTTATGAAGCATAAGTCTGATGTGTTTGGCATATTTAAAAAGTGGAAAGCACAGGTTGAGAATCAGACTGGCAGGAAAATAAAATACCTTAGAACAGATAATGGACTAGAGTATAGAGATAAAGAATTCATAAAATTTTGTGAATTAGAAGGCATTACTCGTCACTTCACAGTTAAAGGAACTCCACAGCAGAATGGGGTTGCAGAGAGAATGAACAGAACCTTAGCAGAAAGAGCCAGATGCATGAGATTAAATGCAGGGTTGCCTAAGGTGTTCTGGGCAGAGACAGTTAACACAGCAAGCTTCATTATTAATAGATCTCCATCATCAGCCATAGATTTCAAGATTCCAGAAGAGGTTTGGTCAGGTAGACCAGTTGATTATTCGAGTCTAAAAATCTTTGGTTGTCCAGCTTATGTGCATGTGCAGAGTGGAGAGCGTTCTAAATTGGATTCGAAGTCAAGAAAATGCGTATTTCTTGGTTTTGAAAAAGGTGTTAAAGGCTATAGGCTTTGGGATCCAATCTCAAAGAAAACGGTGACCAGCAGAGATGTCATATTTGATGAAGCCTTTATGTTGAAACAGAATGAAGCAGAGACATGTGATGATAGTCCACAGGAGAAATTAACTGTTGAGGTGGAGTTTGACGAGAATAGTTCATCTAGTGACAAGGGTGATGCTGAGATTGATCCACAGCAGCAACAAGAAGAGCCTTATTCAATCGCTAAAGGTAGAGAGAAGCGGGTTCACAAAGCACCACAGAGATATGGCTTTGAAGATATGGTTAGCTTTGCTCTCGTAACCAGCAGTGGGGATCCATTCACTTTCAAGGAGGCTACAAATAGTAAAGACAATGATAAATGGCTTGTAGCAATGTCAGAAGAGATGGAGTCACTACAGAAGAATAAGACTTGGGAATTAGTAAAATTGCCCAAGGGAAAGAAGGCTATTGGTTGCAAGTGGATATTCCGCAAGAAAGAAGCATTGTCAGAAAAGGAAGGTGAAAAATTCAAGGCACGGTTAGTGGCTAAGGGTTACTCACAGAGAGAAGGAATTGATTATAATGAGATTTTTTCACCAGTTGTGAAGCACACCTCAATTCGAGTAATCCTAGGATTTGTGACAATGCATGACATGGAGTTAGAGCAGCTAGATGTGAAGACTGCATTCCTCCATGGAGATTTAGAAGAAGAGATTTACATGCAACAGCCTGAAGGCTTCAAAGAACCTGGCAAGGAAGATTATGTTTGTCTATTGAAGAGATCATTATATGGCTTGAAGCAGTCTCCCAGGCAGTGGTACAAACGATTTGATTCATTCATGGTCACACATGGGTACATGCGCTGTGAGTATGACTGTTGTGTTTATTTTAGAGTACTTGCTGATGGCTCCTATATATTTCTTGCTCTATATGTTGATGACATGTTAGTAGCTGCAAAGAGTAAGCAAGAAATTGTGAAGTTGAAGTCTTTGTTGAGTAGTGAATTTGACATGAAGGATCTTGGAGCTGCCAAGAAGATCCTTGGGATAGAAATTCACCGAGATAGAGGGGCTGGTAAATTATGGTTATCTCAGAAGGGATATCTTAAGAAGGTGTTAGAGAGGTTTAGTATGCTTGATGCAAAACCTGTTAATACACCACTTTCTGCCCATTTTAAATTGTCCTCAGAGTTGTGTCCAAGTACAGATGAGCAGTCAGAGTATATGTCTAAAGTGCCATATGCAAATGCAGTTGGGTGTCTCATGTATTTGATGGTGTGCACTAGGCCTGATATTTCTCATGCAGTCAGTGTGGTCAGTAGGTATATGGCAGATCCAGGCAAAGAGCATTGGAATGCAGTAAAGTGGATCTTTAGATATCTTACAGGCACTCGTGATTTCGGTATCCTATTTGATCAGAAAGCTAGTACAGAAGCTGTGGGTTATGTGGATTCCGACTATGCAGGGGACCTTGATTCTAGAAAGTCCACGACAGGCTATGTGTTTAGGTTTGCTGGTGGCCCAATTTGCTGGAAGTCTACACTACAAGATGTAGTTGCTTTATCCACTACAGAAGCAGAATATATGGCGATGACAGAGGCAGGAAAAGAAGCCGTTTGGCTTAGTGGACTGGTTAATGAGCTTGGTTTCAAGCAGGATAGCATGGTGCTACATTGTGATAGTCAGAGTGCAATTCATTTGGCGAAGAATCAGGTATATCGTGCAAATACAAAGCATATTGCTGTGCGGTATCACAAGATCAGAGAATGGGTTTCGTCTGGTGATATTTCTTTGTCAAAGATTCTCACTAGTGAGAATGCCTCTGATATGTTAACAAAGCCAGTTCCAACAAACAAGTTCAAGCACTGCTTGGACTTAATTGGTGTTTGCAGCTTGTAAGCCCTTAAGGGCTAAGGTGGAGGCGATGGAGGAGTTTGCTCGTGTAGCTTGATCAATTCAAGCCAAGGTGGAGATTTGTTGAAGTGGGCCGTGTGTGTGGCTTGAATTGCCACAAGCCCAAGTCAAGTAGTATTAGGAAACCAAATTCAACTAGGAATTTAATTCCCAGTACAGCCAGCCTATAATATATATATAGATATATTAAGGGTGTTGAATGGTAAGAGAGAATTAGAGAATTCCAATTAACCTAGTGAGCAGCCGCATGAGAGAAAAATAGAGAAAAGAGAGGCAGCCAGCTTCTATTCTTATTGTTTCTGTGAGAGAGTGCTAGGGTGTAATTGGGATTTGGGTTTCTTGAGAGTGTTATTGTGCACTATTGTATCTCCCTATTTTTATAGTGAAATTTCTCCGTCGTCTCCGTGGAGGTAGGCAGTTTGCCGAACCACGTAAATTCTTGTGTTCTTTGTGTGTGCTTGTTATTTAATTTCCGCTTATTTACTGTTATTGATTGGAGTCCTGGGGTGCTATCTGCACAACAAAAACATAACAAGCATACATGGGTTAAGATTTGATCCAAGTCTTTGTTCATGGATACACAAAGTGGGCAAATCTAACGTAAAAGTATAAATAAAATTTTAGGACCAAAACTAACCTTTTGAACAATCTAACATCACTAACTGATTCCATGATAAAATCGTAACCTTTTAATTCTTTGTTTCTATCAAATAAGAAATCATACTTGGAACAATTTAGTAGTTTCTTCAATTGTATTTCTTCTAATCTCCAAGGAAAAATACACCTCCTAAGCTCCTTAGTGATGAAACCCTTCATATGAAAACCCTAATTTATCTCTTCCTCTACCTTGTATTTAACGCATTAGAGATGTGGGCTTTGTTGGGTAGTGGACTGGAGTTTAAGATCCACTAGAACTTATCTCCTTAGTCTCCAAGAAGCCCATAAAACTTAAATATACTTCCAAGACTTTAATTCTCAATTAACCTCAAATTAAGATTTATTTGTTTAGATAAGCCGGAATTCCAAAGGATCCCAATAATTCTTAAACTTCTAGTCCAAATAGGTTTTAATTCTCTAATTCTTTTCCTTAACTGATAAGGAGACCAAAAGTTTTATATGAATAACTCAGAAAGTAACACTCCACGTTACTTCTTCCACTTTTATTTATTTATTTATTATTTTAACTGCCGCACTAAATTGTATGCACTAAAACTTTAGCTTTCTCACCTATTTTATAGCACCACAAAATCGTCTACTCACATCTTACTGTGCACACACGTATAGTACCTTAACTCTAAAATAATAATGAAAATGATGGTGATGATCATAAAATAAAATCGGGGTATTACAAAAATAATTGGATTCAATTAATCTAAAATTACAATATCAATTATTGGATTCAATCATAATATTGTTTTAATCACTATGCTTATGCTTATAACCATGTATGGTTACATATATAAGAGTACCAAACAATATGATTGAGAAATATATAAATATAAATTTCAATAAAAATGAAAATGAAAATATAAACATATACATAAACATTAACATTAACATTAACAAATATATAATTTAATAAAAAGGAAGTAAAATCTTCCTAGAGAGTTGAAATTTCTACTTGGGAATTGAACAAGGGCTTAGAAGTTCCATCAACACAATCTTTTTGGAGCTAGTGTTGTTAAACATAATCATGAGCCTTAACTATGTTCTATCTCTTAACCTCAAGTTGTTTTTGAAGATCTCTCCATTATTGGTCTCTCCGTTTTCAGCTTTAGATGCTTCACCCAGCTAAAAAAATTTGCAAAATTAAGTGAGACTTATACTTATTGTGAGCTGCAAGCTTCACCTTATGATCCACAAGTAGCTTTTCTGCTAACTCAGGTTGTCTTGGCTTGAGAAAGCTTTAAGTCGTAAAGAACTTAAAAACAAGATTAGTGAACCACATAACAAAACATAGATGTAAAAGAAGAAGGGAAAAGAAATTGAGTGCTTGCAATTATTATTAGGCTTTATGGGGAGCAAAATACTTATCTATATCTTATAATATTATAATATTTATTCTCTTTTGATTATAGTAATTGAATTCAATTAATCTAAAATTACAATATCAATATTGGATACAATCACAATATTGTTTTTTGGATTAGAGTTATTGGATTCAATTAATCTAAAATTACAATATCAGTTATTGGATTCAATCGTAATATTGTTTCAATCACTATGTTTATGTTTATAACCATGTATAGTTACATATGTAAGAGCATCAATACCAAAAATCACACCAAAAATTGCAAATATGATAAAAATTGCAAATATGCATATTTTCCATGATTTTGAATTGAACGTGAAAAAAAAAAAAACAGTATAGTTTAGAAAGGTTGTAAATAAAATGCTAAAAAATTGAGCTTTTATAAGCTCATGCTAAACAAACACTTGATTAAAAGTGAATGATAAATATTCAACTTTCTTTTGTTAAACAGAATTCTACTATGTATTGTAAGAGACGAGCCTCCGCCCCTTTTTTGGGTGTTGGGCCAAACTCACGTGAATGGGTGGAGTTGTGTTATTGCCTCTCAAAATGGAAGTTTGATTAATTATATTTTTCTCCTTTAGATTAATGGTTTTACAATGCAGTCGCTACTTATTTAATTATTGAAATAAATAAGAAAACCTTAATTGAAAAATTCATCATTTTATTAATTTGAAATTGAATTTACATTGATCATAGGAAATTACATGGCTTTGGTCCTAAATATAATCTAAGATAGAGTGCATGGCTTTATTTCCTAGTTACAATCTAAAAATTAAAAATTACAAGGATAACCATTGATCTATCAACCTTGATCTAAGCTCGGAGATTATGTTACAAGGTGGGAAGGTGTTAGGCACCCACCTTACCCTGTAAAACTGGTCTTCTAGACTATGGTGACCAACATTCATATCATATTATCCAATATGTTATCAAGCAAAATTTGATTTTCCTGTAGCTATTATAACAGCCTGCAGAGCCAAATTCAAAAAATCATATCTTACTCAATTCTGATCGGAATTGTCTCGTTCTTGTGTTCAAATTGAAGCCCCGGTGTCGAGTTTTTTGGGAAAATTAACCTCATTCATAGATTCAAAATATTATGAGAGATATCAACGAAATAGTGAGCAGAGGTCATTTGTTAGAAAATAATTTTAGCACAATTAACATTAATAGGACCCAAATTATTGCCCATTAACATTAATAGGCTCCAATCACTCCCATTTCAAACTTAAATAGTTCCAAATTTACCCTAATTAAAAAGATAGTTATACAAATTACTCAATGAATAATTAATGTTTGATTATCTAATTAATCAAGTGTGTTCAACCTTACCATAAGATGTATTCCTAGCCAATGAAATTATGACACATCATTAATTTCAAATTAA
Organism: Quercus suber; assembly: GCF_002906115.3. NCBI lineage: Eukaryota > Viridiplantae > Streptophyta > Magnoliopsida > Fagales > Fagaceae > Quercus > Quercus suber. The sequence continues at coordinate 981,205 of NW_027069628.1, read as the reverse complement.
TTCCAATTGGTTATAATTATAACCAATTGAAATCAATTGTTCATAATCATATATTGTTAGGCTCAATTTGTGATTGTGCATCTCGGCTATTAAAACTTGATTTATAATAACTTTCAATCTAATGGTCTGATTAGGGTTTATGACTAGTCGATTTGATCGTTACAACATTAAGATCATTTTGATGAAATGAAATTAGAGATCTAATGACCACAATTAGGATGCCTATTTCCTCCCATCAAAAAAAAAAAAAAAAAAAAAAAGGATGCCTGTTTCCAAGGTAAATTACCATTTTACCCTCCATATGAGGTTAAATGTAGGTTGCAAAATGGGGTGTCAACATGTATATTCATCAAAAAATAACAAATACTTTTTCCGACATGATTGCTTGGGCAATTCGTTTGGCTTGGTCCGGTTCACTAGAAAGTGGTTGGACATGGTGTCCTTACTCTACATTTAGTTTATGGTAGACATGTACACTACAAAACAATAACTTGGTAAGGAAAATGGGGTAAATGGAAAAGAAAAATTTTAATTTGGTCTCTCTGATCAATCAAAAAAAAATTTGCTCTCTTTGAGTGGTGAAGACTGAAGAGGGTAGGTCATTGATGTGGAGTTAGGCAAAATTGTAAAATCACAGACAAATATCAAACTTGAAGAGAAACTAGTTGAAGTAGATTTGATAGGAGTGTCCCACTTTTTGATAATTGAGACATCCTCAACTAGTTGGACGCGATCAACTTATTGTATGAAAAAATAAACCATCATGTTTATGTTTATAACCATGTATGGTTATATATATAAGAGTATGAAACAATATGATTCAGAAATATACAAATTTAAATCTAAATCTAAATATAAACATAAACATAAATAAATATTAATCTCAATATAAATGTAAATATAAACATAAACAAACATTTAATTTAATAAAATAGAATCAACTACATCTTAGAGAGTTGAAATTTCTACTTGAGATTTGGACAAGGTCTTGGAAGCTTCATTAACACTATTTTTTTGGGGCAAGAGTTGTTGAATATAATCATGAGCCTTATCTATTTTTTTTCTTGTGATCTCAAATTATTTTTGAAGATCTCTCAATACTTGGTCTTTCTGTTTTTCAGCTTTAGATGCTTCACCCAGTCTAAAGTTAGCAAAATTAAGTCAGACTAATACTTATCATGAGCTGCAATCTTTACCTTATGATCCACAAGTTGCTTTTCTGCTTGCTTCGAAGTTGCCTTGGCTTGAGAGAGCTGGGAAACTGTGGTATTGATGCTTTTAAAAAAACTGCTGAGCATTATCCATTTGTTTACATCCTTTTCCTGTATGTGATGAAAAAGCAAGGAACGTAAAGCTTCAAATTTTTGTTTAGTGTTTGTATCGGGGACGACATGAGTAATTGGAACAGACAGGTAATTGTTAATTCCCACTAGACTACTTTAATTGGCTAGAAGAGATAAATGAAGATACACTGGTCGAAGTAGACTGACCGGAGTGTCCATGGTAAATTTGTTAGAGAGTAGGGATCTCCTAAGTCTAAAAACGATGTTAGTGATCCATGAAACAAGACATAAATGTAAAAAGAAATAAAGGAAAAGAGAATGGGTGCTTACATTATTATTAGGCTCTATTGTTGAGCATAATACTTATTTATATCTTATAATATTGTTATATTTATTCTTTTTATTTGCACATTAATTGGATTCAATTAATCTAAAATCATAATATCGATAATGAATTCAATCATAATTTCATTTTTTCCAAGATTGTTTGAAAAGTTTTAATTTACAAATTAAAATATATAATAGTAGATAATAACATTATAGTTTTTTTTTTTTTTTCAAAATGATATTTTACATTAAAATAAAAAAATCTTAGCTTGCTTACGATAGACATAGGAAAATACAATGATAACATTGGCTTACTTTTTCTATGCGGGGAAATTACTAAGGATGGATGATATTGAAATATAGCAATAGAGTTGGTCATACTGTATAATGATAATCAAAATATGAGAATGCGACCTTCCAACTAGAAAGTTCTAGTGAGTATCTAATACATATATACTATAAATAATAAATCAAAGAAGTTTTTAACTATTAGTTAATCTCTTAAATTTTTCTACATAAGCATTTGAGGTCACAAAATTTTTAACATTATTATTCTAATATATATACATATACATATACACACATATATATATATATTAGGTTTAATTTTTAATTAGGTTAAAATTCTAAAAATCCGTAAAAAAAACCTCCTATATTTTAAATTTTATATATTTTTTCTTATGAAATTATGTATGCATTATATTTATTAAGAATAAAAGAAATAATTGTAAGCAATCCATAACATATACTTCTATAGTAATCTATAAAATCCATTTCCTAAATGAGAGTGGTTGCAAATGAAAATGTTGAATTTAATATATATTTCAGATAAAACGTGCTGATAGAGATGTAGAGTTTTGGTACATGTCATATTGGTAAACATATACATACACATAAACATATATTTATCACCAAAGAATAAACAAACTTGCGGACCCTAGCTTTATAGCAAGTTTACAAATGAAACAAGAAAATAAAAATGGATTTATTCATAGGAAAGGGGCAAAAAATATCCAACATAATTTTCCCCAGATAATCTCCCATTCAATACTTATCAATATCAGACTACCATACAAGAAGAAAAGATAACTGATAGTTTTAGTAATTGTTTTTAGTAGGGAGTATAATAATATTCAACATCTCAAGAAGCAAATATTTAATATAGGTATGAAGATGTGTAGTTTAATTAACTTGCTTGTTAAATATTTCTAGTAGTGATATTATTTCCAAAGCCCATGTTCACCTTTGAACACAACACAAGTCTTTTTTCATGCTTTTACTGCTAGTCTTGACCGATCTTCCATAATTTTCAAAACCTTCACAATTTTAGACTCAATTAATTTATGTTCAAATATCATATTTAACTAAAACTTTAAACTATTATCTATACAAAAGAAATAGTGTATTGTACACATTTGATAGTGATAAATTAATACGTATTTCTCTCAAAAAACTACATGAGATTAATCTAATGAGTTGTACTCCAATCTACATATACAGCCAAATTGCCAATTGTATATACTGAATGGACAAAACATATGTATAATACATTAGGTGCTATTCCTTAGATTCTCCTTTTAAGATTCTGCCATGTGGCTACTTAACTTTAAAAATACACTTTTATCCATGAAAAAAAAGCCACATAGAAGAATCTTAAGAGAGGAACCTAAGAAACAACATCTAAGTGTTGTACCTAAGTCTTGCTTATATTGTATATTGTCTACCCTCGACTTTCATGTCGAACCCCGAAAATTCTAAAGATATTAACTTTTCACCATGGGACCGCAAAAACATTTAAATTGATGTGGCACAACTCGTTCGGGCATCGGAGCCCTCAAAATACATTTTCAGGTCAAAATGACCAAAATGCTTCTAGTCAACCCTGGATTGATTGAAAGTCAAAATTGGTCAAAATCACTTCAGAACCACTTTTTTCATATTTTTATGTCAAACCTAAGCCATTTGGAGATTTTTGTTACATTAGACCAAGTTTGACCTGAAGTTGACTCCTAGAGGCTCTAGAAATCCTAATTTTGATATGACTGTCAAAACGGGTTGAAACTAGTGCCATTGTGAAGATTATTTAATTTCATTTCCAATGACTATTCATTGGTCGAAATTGGAGTTAAAACGGTTGAGATATCTTGAAAACTGTGCCAAGCATGTTAGCTCACTTCCTGAGGCCATAACTTTTTATTCGACCGTTGGAATTTAATTTTCTTTAGTGTTATGGAAACTAGACATCTAGACCTTTCTAGGAACACCAAAGTCAACTCAATTGGAGTTTGGGAAGACATTCAAATATGCAACCAAATTTGAACCAGGAAAAAGTTAGGACTGCTAATGTCAGCATCAGCCCTGGCGCACCCTTTGGGACTGCCGGTAGTTGAAGGGTCAAAATTTCAAGATAAATACCCCCCGATCCCCCCAAGACAAAAAAGAAAAAAAAAAGAAAAAAAAAGAGAGAGGAATTTGGGCAATTCTTGGAGTTGTTCTGTGCAGACTCTCTCTCTCTCTCTCTCCAAAAACACACAAAAATCTTTGATTCTTTGCTTTTTTCCAACAATCGAGAGGTAGTGTTTTTGCTTTCATCTTCCTCTCCTTGGTTTTAGAAACTTGAATTTGAGGTTTAGGGGTGTAGATGTAGCTTTTTAGCTACTGTCTACACCCATTTAGTTTTCCTAGTATCTAACATGCTTTATAACTTTTCCTAGTATTTATCTTGCTTTATCTTACTTCCTAGCATGGTTTATTGCTTTCCTAGCATGTCTACTTGTTTTATAAAATGTTTTATTGCTTTAACGTTGTTGGCCTAGCCATCTTGGGCTAGGATATGCTTTTTTTCTTGTTTGTGCTTATATATATATATATATATATATATATGTCTATGTGTTTTTTTCCATGTTTAAGTTTAGATCTACATGTTTGGATGTTGTGCCTAGTGTTTGGCTATGTCTTTATGTCTCTTGCCTATGCCTTTTTCTTGTGCATTGGCTAGTGGGTAGGATATGGATCTAGATCTTGTAGTCTAGGACCATATCCATAAACCAAGGCCTACAACAAAGGGTTTGGATTATTGCCTCTATGCATGTTTATGCTTGTTTTGCCCTTGTCAAAGCTTTTCTATATGTTTTTGCTTTAGATCCATGCTATTATGCTGAGATCTCATTTATTGCATCCTTGTCATGTTTCTTGTTTGTTTTCCCTTTGTGGGTTTGTTGCTTGTTGGTCTTTGGGCCATTTGCTTGTTTGGTTGCATGCGTACCCTTTTGGTGGTTTGTTTGGATGCAACCATGTTTGTGAGAGTAAATCTTCATGATGTTGGTTTGCTTGCCGCTTACCATTTTCTCCTTTGCTAGCTTTGCATGTTAGGGTTTCTCTTGTTAGACTCTCTATTTGCCTTACAACATGTTTACCCTTTCCCTTTGTGTGATAATGTGCTTTGCTTCCTTTATGCTTGTTTTGCTTGCTTTGTGCCATCTTGTTTGGCTTTCTTTGCTTTGTTTGCATCCTTGCATCTTTGCCTATATGTTCATGCATGTGTCTTTGTGTGCTTGTTTGTGTCATCAAGCTTAGTTCCTACATATAATCTCAAGTGGGTTCATACCTGTAATTTGTACATGAGATCTTAAGTCCCTTTTGGGAGCTTTGCTTAATGGCACACGAGTGTCGTTCATACTCCAACATAATGGAAATATGAACCTCAATCCAAACCCACATTTGTCCTTCCAGGGCACCCTTTCTTGCTCTTTTGTTTGATAACATGTTTGTTTGATAATATGCTTGTTTGTCACCTTTGTGTGCTATTACATGCTTGTTTGCCCTTCTGGGTGCTTTCCTTCGTTTGCCCCTTTGTGTGCTTTCTTTTGTTTTTTGTTTTTTGTTTTTTTTTTTTTTTTTCTTTTCTGTGGCTTGTCTATTGGCTTTGTGTTTCTTTTGTTGTTGCATGTACACGCTCGGAGTAAGAACACAACTTTCAAGATGCAAGCTAAAAGGGCAAATGCAAGTGAGAAGAAGCAAGCCCAAAAAGGGCAATGTTTTATGGATTTAGGGGGCTTAGCCCCCTCCCCATGTGGTCATCTCTTTCTCTCTCTTAGCCTCTTCTTTAGGACCATGTATTAGGCTTTCTTTTCCTTATGTCTAGCTTTAAGCCACATTCATGGGGTATGGCAATGCCTAATTTACGTTTTCTGTACCCTGTTGGGCCATACCCTATAGATCCAGGCATGTATCTTTATCTTTCTTGTACCTTGCTTGGGTCGTGTTTCTTGGATATGGCAATGTCTGATTTACTTTTCCTGTACCTTACTAGGCCAGACCCTTTGGGACGTTGATGATGTCTGCTTTGCATTTCTGCTTTATGTGTTTGCATTGTGCATGATGTATGTGTGTCTATATATGTGTGTGTTTGTGCGTGTGCGCTTGTTTACAGATGACTGTGCACTATGTATGATGGACTCCCATGGTTAGAAGAGTAAATCTCTCATAATTGTGGGTGCTTTTGACCTTAGGTTGTGGGTATGCATTTAAGGCAACTGTAGTAGGTGCATATTCATGTCATATTGTATGCATGATCATCGCAATATGATTGTCTCGATCTATGTCAGCTAGTGACATTGGTTTCTTTGTGTATGCGATATGCATCAACATGTTGATGCACTCAGTATACATAGGCGCAAAACCCTACCAGTGCGCTATAGCGCACCAAATGCGAAACTCTGCCAGATTTTTGTTGTGAAAATGGGGCACCTTTGTTTGTCGTATTCTCATAGCAAAAGCTTGGTGATAATAGTGTTTTGTGTGCTATGATGCACCAGAGGTGAAATGCTACATGATTTTTGTCATAGAAATTTGGCAACAATTCCAAATATGCTAGCAAAGTATTGATCAAGATCACACCCCCTCCAAAATCAAACCTCAAAACCCAATTCTCTTAAAGCCCCAAAGCAAATGCCAATAGCTTGTTTTTAACTGCCAAAGTACAAAAATTAAGATTTTACCAAAAATAGAACTATCTTCAGATAGGCATTAAAGGGTGCCTAACACCTTTCACGCACGTAACTAGACTTCTGAACTCAAGAATCAAGATTTTTTACCTGTCTATGTTAGATTAGGAAAAATGACATTTTTCTTAGCCTAGGATCGGTGATAAAATCAATTCGAGTCAAGTGACCAATCGCACCTTAGAAAAACCTCAATGATTGGTAGCGACTTCACTTACCTTTGATAATAATAGGTTAAAATTGACTCATTTCAAGTCACACACTAGAGGTCTATCCTTTTTTACAGCACTCAAGCTCTTGAGCCATGCACTTTGGCGCACTCGCGAGCGTCCCCAAAATGGGTGGTCGACCACCACAAGGCATCGACACCAACCAACATGTTTACTTAAGTAGTTTTGACAACTTTTTTGTCATTATAGTCCATAGAATCCATTTAGACCATAAAGGGGATCAATCTTCCAAGAATTTATAAACCTCATCAAAGTGTGTTAAAGTAGGAAAATAACATTGACATACATTTATACAATAAAACTAACAAAACAAGGAAATTAGAGAATGAAGTTTTATACCTCACCGCAATCACCTAACACATAAACTTCCCTGTGGTCAACGTAAAGGCAGAAGGTACAGAGCAGAAGGAAGAGCAGCACAAACAGCAGAAAACGGCATGTAGTTTAGTATAAGTTTTGTAAAACTACTTGTAGCTCAGTATATAGCATTAGTGGCTGAGTTAATTCTGATTAGTGGCCATGTGTACAGCTATGATTATTTCATTAGAAAGTTAGTTAGTTTTGGCTTAAATCCCGCTGATTAGTTAGAGGATGTTAGCTAGACATTGTAGATATATCTAAATCATGTAATCTTTCATTAGTGTGTGATAATACAATTTTCCATTTCTTGGATTCTCTCAATTCTCTCTATAGAATTTGTTTCTCTTTCAATCAAAAGGGACATTGTTCCAGGATTTGTGTTCAAGTAAGAATCTGAATTACAAAAGATAAAATGGAGCCAAATCATATGTCGAAACGTTGAAAAAGAAGAAAATAAGAACAAGAAGAGGCAATCATATCAAGAGTTTAAAGAAGAAAAGATACCCAGTACTGAAACTTAAAATAGATATATAGTTTTGTGATATTGCAAATTTTTGCTCAATTAGAGAAGCCCAGAAAAACAAACAAATAATTAGTTAAAAAATTAAAGGGATAATTACACTTTACCCACCTGTGGTTTGCCTCTAATTTGATGTGCCTACCCGTGGTTTAAATTTTGACACTTTACCCACCTGTGATTCTCACCGTTACTATGCCGTAACCCACCTCTTCCTCACCGTTACTCTAACACAGAAATATGTAAAAAACAAAAGCCCCGCAGATCAAAAAGTTAGGGTTTTTGATTGCTAAAAGAACTTCTATAAGAACATATGCCTAGAAAAATCAAACCTAAGTCAACCACTATAAATATCATATTTTCCTTCACTACGTGTCTCTTTCCTCTCACCTATTCTTCTACAACATTCTCTCTCTCATCTCTTTGCTCTCTCTCTCTGATGGTGGAGTTCAGGAGGACATCGGCCACCACAGCGATGGGTTTCATTTTCCTTCGTTCTTGCTTCATGGGTTTCATTTTTTTTGTGGTTTTGGTTATGGGTTCATCTGATTTCCTTCGTTCTCGTGTTTGATTTGGTTTTAATTTTTGGTTGCAGTGGTTGTGGGTTTATGTTCAAAATTAATGGGTTTAATTTTTTGTTTATGTTCAAGATTTATGGGTTTATGTTCAAAAATTCTAGGTTTAGCTTTTAGTTTCTAACTCCTTAATAGAAGCCACAGCGATGGGTTTCATTTTCCTTCGTTCTTGCTTCATGGGTTTCATTTTTTTGTGATTTGGTTGTGGGTTCATCTGATTTCCTTCGTTCTTGTTTCTGATTTGGTTTTAATTTTTGGTTGTAGTGGCTGTGGGTTTATGTTCAAAATTAATGGGTTTAATTTTTGGTTTATGTTCAAGATTTGTGGGTTTATGTTCAAAAATTCTGGGTTTAGCTTTTAGTTTCTAACTCCTTAATAGAAGCTTGATACAAATAGCTACAACAATTGTTGACGCAAGAGTCATGAAATGCCGCATACAGATTGTTTCTAGGAGGCAGACAATCCAACTGGATTTTGAGCAATCCGATCGGCCATTAAGGAGGCCACCGTGTCAATCAATACTTTCAACTGGGCTTCAAGTCGATCAATTTTGTCTGGCCGTCTTCGATTAGTTTCCTCATCCGAAGAGCCTTCCATTTGTGCAGGCACCGATCTACTTTTGGTAAGGACAGGACTACGGAAAGCATAAAAATATTAGTTATAATTTCAAAAGGTCCCTACGTGATGATTCACGGTAAATAACTTATAACTATAACTAATGATATACCCTTATTGAATATACCCGTAGGTAGCTTTATCCAATAAATATGGCAAGGTATTATTATCATGTATCTCATCTTCGTTCTTTGCTTGTATTTGGAGTCAAAGATCTGCCACCTAAGTTGTCCATTTCAAAATTATTTTATGCTAGATTCAAGCTGCTCAAGGTGTTGGATTTGCAAGGAGCTAAAGTGACTGAACTACCACAAATTTCAATAACTCTAACTTTTTGATCTGTGGGGCTTTTGTTTTTTTTACATATTTTTGTGTTAGAGTAACGGTAAGAGAGAGAGGTGGGTTACAACACAATAACGGTGAGAATCACAGGTGGGTAAAGTGTCAAAATTTAAACCACGGGTAAGCATATCAAATTAGAGGCAAACCACAGATGGGTAAATTGTAATTATCCCAAAATTAAATGAGGAAAACTAAATGAAACTTTACCTAGTTTATTATAAACATTTGTACAAATAATATGTATACATTTGGAAATTTATCTCTTCTTTTAAACTTAAAAATTAGAATCTGAGTTTTGAGGAGATGTGGTTGAGCTTATTCCAAAAAGGTAATAATGTGGCCATAAAACTTATTAGGGACCTAGAAAAAAAATATATAGAGCTACTTTGGTCAAGAAAAAAAGAAATATACAAGAGAAGAAATCTGCTAACCAAAAAACACTACAAGAAAATGTATTTTTAGTGACGAAAATTTTCGTCACTAAAAGTCTAGTTTTTCGTCACTAAGAACTTTTAGTGACGAAATTCGTTTCGTCGCTGTAGCCCCGTCACTAAAAGTCCTGGCGACTTTTAGCAACGAAAAATTTCGTCACTAAAAGTCCAATTTGGTTTTTAAAAAAAAAACTTTTAGCGACGAAAACGTTTCGTCGCTAAATGTTTTCCTCGCTAAAAACAGTATTTAGTGACGAAAATATTTCGTCACTAAAACCATTTCAGTTTATTAAATCATATTTAGTGACGAAAAATTTCGTCACTAAAACTATTTTTAGGTATATATAGTGACGAAAATATTCGTCACTAAAACTATTTTTAAGAAAATCCATGCACATATAGTGACGAAAATTTTCGTCACTAAAACCATTTCTTACAAAATTCCACTGCATTTAGTGACGAAATATTTCGTCACTAAAACAATTTTTTATTGCCATATTTGTGACGAAAAAATTCGTCACTAAAACATATTTTCTGTTTTTATTATTTTCATGACGTTGATATTAACCTGTAACCTATCATTACATTATTAAAACCTCACATTTGATTAACACATTTATTTCAACAACACATTTATAAAAAATCGATCCATACATTCCACAAGTTAAAATTAAAACAAGTATCAAATTCAAACTCCTTCTATACAATAATTATTTGCAACACATACAATAACTTAAAATGTTTTATAACAATACAAGAAATGTAGCATAATATAATTAGAACCCCCTAAAACCAAAAGATGTCCTCATATGTCTTCAAATAATGCCAAAAATAATCCCCTAAAGCCACCAATAAGAAATCTGCACAAATATAAAAACACTATTACATTAAAATCGTAAAGTAAAAACATTAACTATGTTATAAAAAAATTTCTAACAATTAGTTTCAAATGATACATAAAAAATGAAGTGTTACCTATAAGTGATTTAACTTGAAGATGAACCACCTCCATAGTTAAAACCGTCATCATAACCCTTGCTCCTCAAAAAATTAAGAATATTCTTTTGGATCTCATCTTGCTTAGCTCGCGCCTCTTGCTCCTTAGCTCGCTCCTCTTCGTCCCTAACTCTTGCCTCTTTGAGCTCAATTATCTCATTTTCTAATCGATGAATATACTCTACCGAGGCACTAGATGAGGCAAGAAACTAAAAACACTCCCAATATGAATGTAAACCACCTTATAACACCATGCAAGCCACCCGCTTGCTCCAACACAACAACCCACCACAAAACCAATCACAAACATCACAAGTATAGAGTGTTTATAAGTATTGAAATCGAATAAAGTATTTACAAGAATTGAAATCGAATAAAGTAATATTCATCACATCTAATCAACAATACTCATTCACATTTGCAAGAATTGAAAAACACTCCCAATATATATTTAAACCACCTTATAACACCATGCAAGCCACCCGCTTGCTCCAACACAACATACCACCACAAATCCAATTCCCAACATCACAAGTATAGAGTTTTATAAGATTTTCAACTAAAATTTACTTACTTTGCTCAAGCTAAGCTTACAACTTTAAAAAAAAAAATCCAAAGTTATTGCAAACAATGTGTATTTAGCCTGCAAAAGAAAAGTTAAATTAATAAGTACTTCAGTCTTAAAAATGATCCTCTCATAAATTACTACACAAACTCATAGCTTACACATGTAATACAGGTAGTGCTTACACCAATCAGAAAAGTGATGAAGGTAGCACTCTAACCTACATCTTATCACATTGCGCATAACAAACAGAGTTTATATTCCATAACCAAGATAGATGAGACATTTGTTATCATGTACTCTACTCTTTAAACTACTTAATAATAGACCCATAAGCGAACAATGAAAAAACCACAGAATTTATTAAAATTGTGAAATATCTCAACACTTAAACAATGTGCAAACCCATAAACCCCTTTATAAATCACACTACAACTATAAATCCTCACATTAACATCCAATCTTCGAGTCAACTATAAATATTTATTTAATTAATGCATAGCCCTACAACTACAAACAAAAAAACAAGCAAAACTAGTTTTAACATACATTATCAACCTGCAAACCAAAACAGCACACAACAACAGTACACATAGGAAAGCATACCGTTGATTCCAATCCTTGTCTTCCCACTAGTCCTTGATCCTAAACAAATAAACATAAAAGTGAGCACCAAACAAGCACAAAATCACTAATGCATCACAGAGAAATTTAAAATACAAATAATTTGTGTAATTTGCGTTCATACTTGGAACTGTAGGAGGTATTTCAGTAGCAGTGGCCTTAACGGGTTGGACGCTCCTCACACTACATTTCCTGACAATTGATTCAATAATTCCAATTTCAATCACATCAAGAGAACACAAAATTTTCATAAAATATACATACACATACTGCATATACACAAACAGAGATACATATGTACATAACATATATATATATAAATATATATATAAATTAAAATTGTTGGATTACTCAACTATAAGGAAGATGAGCCACTGTGAACAGAGGCATCGAAAAGGCTAGATTGGTTGAGGTTGCGACTGAAACTGGTGCTTGAAACCTGAGAATTTAAGTTCCAATCGATATAGACATACATGATCGTATTAAAAAAAAAAAAAAATCAAATTCAAGCTAACTTGGACAGAATTGCAATGATTTTGATATTTTTTTAGAGTAATAAATTGTCTTTAATAATGATTTCCTTCATTTTGCAACATTTTCTCACCAACCAAACGCCTTAGCAAAACAAATTAAAAAAAAAAAAAAAACTAGTTAAAAAAGAAGTAATGAAATCAAGCTCTAATCAAACTCATTTTCTCTTTATGGTGCATATTAGAAGAGTGATGAAGTTGCTAATAACCAAAAAAAAAAAAAAAAACTTACCAATTTCGAACAAAGGCCACGGCGAAAGGAGGCGACAGCAAATGGTCCGAATCGTCAGGAATCGGCGTCGCGAATGGGTTCTCAGATCGTCGCTAGTGAAATCGTCGAGATCGTCACCATTCGTGAATGGCGTTGCGAATGGGTTCTCAGATCATTGCGAACGGCGTCGCAAATGAGTTCGTCGGATGTTCGGATCGTCGCGAATGGCGTTGCGAATGGGTTCATCGGATCTTTGAATCGTCACGAATGGGTTCGTCGGATCTTCAGATCGTCGTGAATGGGTTCACAAATCGTCACGAACGGCGTTGGGAATGGGTTCGGCGAATGGGTTCACAGATCGTCACCGTTCGCGAATGGCTTCGTCGACGGTTGGCTTCGGCATCGGCGACGGTTCTTGGCAACGGTTCTTGGCTTCGTCGACGATTTGCAACGGTTCTTGGTGATGGTTCGCGATGAATGGCTTCGACTTCGGCGACGATTCGCGACGAATGGCTTCGATGACGGTTTGCGACGGCTCTCGATGACGGTTCGCGACAATTCTCGGTGAATGGCTTCGGCGACGGAACGCTTCGGCTTTGATATCGGCGATGGTAGCTGCTTATCGGCGACGCTTCATCTTCATCGGCGACGGTAGGCTGGGTTTCTCTTTTTTTTTTTTTTTGGGTTTCTGTGGTTTTTGACTGAAAATTTGAGTGGGTGAGTTTTTTTGTTTTGCTGAGTGGGTGAGCGTAAATTTGGTTTGGAGTATTTATAGTGGTTTTTAGCGACGAAAACATTTTGTTGCTAAAGACCACTTTTAGTGACGAAACTGAAATTCGTCACTAGAAGTGGGAAATAGCGACGAAATATCAGTTTTGTCACTAAAAGTGGTCTTTAGCGACGAAATGTTTTCGTCACTAAAAACCACTTTTAGTGACGAATTTTTGTTTCATCATAGAAGACCCAGAATTTGTTACACTTTTAGCGACGAATTTTATTTTCGTCACTAAAGAGACCATATTTTGTTCAGATTTTTAGCGACGAAATTCAACTTTCGTCACTGTAGCATACTTTTAGTAACGATTTATGATTTCGTCACTAAAAACATTTAAGTGCAAAACCATTGTTATTTTTAGTGACGAATAGTTTTCATCACTAATTCTTCCTTATAGCGACGAAATGATTTTCGTCACTAATACTATTACAGCAATACCTACAGTGACAAAATATTTCGTCACTAAAAATTTCAACTTTTAGTGACAAAATATTTCGTCACTATAGCTTAATTAAAATTGCGCCAAAATTTCCCTCCACTGGCGCCTATTTTTTAGATCACAATAGCGACGAAATGTATTTTTCGTTGCTAAATGATATAATTTTTTTCACTTTTAGTGACGAAATTCATATTTCGTCACTTACGCTGTATTTGTAGCGACGAAAAATATTTCCTCACTAATTTTCGTCACTAAAAATACATTTTGTTGTAGTGAAAAAAAAAAAAAAAGAATAACTACCTTGTTGAAGATTTTTGTTAAAAAAAAAAAATCCAAAAGCAGAGACCAATTTTGATGGATGTAACACGGAGTCCACAAGCCTTAAGAAGCAGGCCAATACTACTGGCCCTGTAACCGTGTCCCCTTTTGCAAGTCCAATAACTACTCCACCTATCATCAACATGTACTTTTAAAAAAGAAAAATTAGATATAGATGACTCTTAGATAAATAAACATAAAAAAAACATAATGAGACTATGAGAGAACAAAATAGAACAAGCATTTTGTATCTTTAACAACAACTGTTGCCACAGAATATGGAAGAATAAAACTATTTGTTTGTTTAGACCCCTTAAAAACAAATTAGTTTAACCTAATGAATTAGCCAAGTATTTACTTAGGTTAATTATGAGATCTAGGTTAAACACACGCAAACATATTACTTGGTGTGGAAAAATAAAGAAGATAGTAATATGACGACATAGGAAAACCAATGAAACAAACTGTTTCAAGATAAAAACCTAAGAAGGATTTAACCTAGCTATCCTCAAGATAAACAAATCCACTATGATAGAATGGAAGATTACAATAGATTTAAACCCTAGATCTGAAGCTACCTCATATAGAACTCACTAACATGACCACATGTAGCTCCGACTCTATGAACTCTTCTATCTTGAATTTGCTGAACACAAACTCCCCGTTTGTGACTTTGAGATCCCACTCAAAAATTTCAGATCACCATCAAAAGTAGATCTTTGTGTAGCAACTTGTTTCCTCCAGTTCTTGATTGTAGATCTCGTTTTGGTAGATGTTTGTTGAGTTAGAAGGTACAGAAACCTCACAAATCTCACGGTAGTAACTCACAAGACTTCTGTGGGCTTTTAAAACGTGATTAGGGTTTTCCTTTTATACTAGGTAGTGTTGGATTGAAACCCTAAATGTATTCACAGGCTTTGAGCCTGATATAAAATCTGCAGAATACGATTTTCGATTGGTCGAACCTAACCTTCGATTGGTCGAGCTTCATAGAGGCTTGCTTCTTCTTTCTACAACATGACAGCTCTTGAAACTTGACTTGAACAAACTTAAGCAATGTCTAACACCTAATCTAGACATGTTTTTGTTCTCGGTTTGCCAATATACAAATATTTGGAAACTAAACATTTAGGGATAATTACAGTAAACCCACTTGAGGTTAGGCCCGTTTTCACTTTGCCTACCCGTGGTTCAAAACTTATCACTTTACTCACCTGAGGTTCCTTCCGTTATCACTTTACCCACCTGAAGTCCCTTCCGTTAGAGATCTGTTACCCACCTCTCCTTTTGCTGTTAGAAGAACACATTTTTAGAGAAAAACAAACATAACACAGATCAAAAATTTAGGGTTTGATATTAAAAACAAATGTTTATGAATGTAAGAAATAAAATTCCAAACAACTACAAATCAAATTGTTTGAAATTAAAACAAGTATTACACCGGTGGTGGCTCTTTTGTACTTCAACATGATCTTCCCCTTCCACAAACTCATCAACAACCCAATCACCCAGGTCTGAGAGAGGAGAAAAACAATTATGAACCACCCATGGATACCGACCAAGGATCGGCGACACCACTGTCAGACTCGGAGCCTCAATCTCCGCCATCGTCGAGCTACCCACCATAACACCGGTGGACCTAGAGTCACGATAGCCTCGTCCATGAGTAACCTCGGCATCGGAGACTGAGCCTAACGAGAAACCCACCTTAACAGAGCCGAGAACCACCGCGTCGGAGTTACTACAAGCCGCCAAGGCTTTTCCGGCCACTGGATGTCCAAGAACTCTCAACGGGATGGGTGCGAGAAGCCCCGATCATATCGTCAAGAAGCCCCTGTTCTGGGTTTGAAAATTTTTTGATCATGTGTTCTGGGTTGGGTTGTTGCTGCTGTTTGGTTGTTTGGCCGTTTGGCCGTTGGTGTTCTGGGTTGGGTCATTGTTTGAAGATCATGTTGAAGGGGAAGATCATGTTGATGAGTGAAGAGTGTTCTGGGTTGGGTCGTTGAAGGGGAAAAACGATTATGAACCACCCATGTGTTCTGGGTTGGGTCGTTGTTTGAAGAGTGAAGAGTGTTCATACCTCTTTTTTTTTTTTTTTTTTTTTGGTTTGGCCATTTAGTTCACAACAGAGATCATTACACAGAACCATACCCTTGAACTCAACTCTAAAAACCCTCCAAGCTCTTTCAAAAAAATTCATACCCTAACTTTTTGATTCGTGTTATGTTTGTTTTTCTCTAAAAATGTGTTCTTTTAACGGCAAAGGGAAAGGTGGGTAACAGATCTCTAACGGAAGGGACTTTAGGTGGGTAAAGTGATAACGGAAGGGACCTCAGGTGGGTAAAGTGATAAGTTTTGAACCACGGGTAGGCAAAGTGAAAACGGGCCTAACCTCAGGTGGGTTTACTGTAATTATCCCAAACATTTAATACTAAATATTTAGAACCTAACAAAAATAGTGGGAACCTAAAACATTTCAGTAATGCATCAGGACCAATTCGACCCAGTCACCCTAAAGGGTCTAAACCCTTTTTTTTTATCTAACAAAAGAAAAGAAAAGAACAAAATCTAGAAATTATCCTAAAAATGCAAGGATTGGCCAAGCATGGCTGAGTATAGCTGTTGCCATGGCAAGAAGCTAACTAAATCCAAACACATAAAAAAGATCATTATAATCTATTAAATAACCAAGCAAAGGTAAAATATTCAAGTTCTAGAGAAATTATGAACCAAGAACAAAAATGTATATAAAAAAAAAAAAACCATTTGGGCACTTTCACAAACATTGATATGCTTATGCATTAAAAAAAAAAAAATTAAAGCTTAGAAAGAAATACAAAATATTTAGAATTGAGAACAATATTTTAAAAAGAAGGAAGAAAAATGATGGACTATGGATTATAGTTTTACCTGATGTTTGTGAAAATGAGGGTGAAGAGAAATATGGTGGAAAACTGTGAGAGAGTTGGCAATGAAATGGATCAGAATTTGGGTTCCACAATTCAATTGAATCCTATCAATAAACATTTTATTGCAAGTTGTCAATAGCAAGAAACACTCCCAAGTGTTCTAATGGTCTATCTCAACCCATTAATGATCCTTTCAGATATGATGAACAATGATGTAAAATATATGTGGGATTTCCAATGTGTTGGTAGAATAGTCAAATTTTCAAGCATATCCTCAACTACTTGATGAGGGACTTTTAAGTAAAGATAAGCTTGCCTTGAACTTTAAAGCCCGTTTGGAATAAAATGCAAGCTTCAGCTTATTTGAATTTTTAACTTCATTTTGGTGCTATTTATAAGTCTCATTGCACTTTTTGGTACTATTCACGAGTCTTATTGTATTATTAAGCTAGCTTTTAACTTTTTTTTTTTTTTACACTTTCAATAAAAAAAAAAGTTTTCAGTTTCAGTTTATTAAGCTATTCCCAAATTGACACTTTTTTTTTGTTTGTTGGTATTTAGGAAGCTGGCATTGGCACATAATTGAGATAGACATGATAGTATGAGATTGATATTATAGACTTTTGATTTGTTTCATGATGATTGCTATTTATCGTAGGTTCTCTTATTCAACAACAAGAAACTTCACCTCAATTGAAGTACTTAAAAGGCCATAATTAATAAGAATAAAATAGATAAATAAAATGTTGTGAAGATTAAAGGATAAGGTTCAAGGTTCAAGTGACTTAAAAATAAAGATCAAAACCCAATACATGACCAAAATCTTTATGAGACAGGCCATACGCTACTATGTTGGATGGGAATAGGTGATTAGCCTCAAGCCCTAGTTAATAACCCAAACCTTGGTTGCTAAGAAAGCGTCTGGTGAATAATTTAATAGTTAAAAATTAAAAATTGGAATTCAATTATTGCCTTTGGTACCTTAGGAAGCAAAAATCAAAATTTTTAATTCATAGAAAATCAAAGTCAAATGAATTGAAAAAACTATTAATCCGCCCCTAACATGATTCAAGCATATCATTAGATTGGTTGAAAATTCCAACCCAACTTACCAATCCACAAAAATCAACTAAAGACATTGGGTTGAGTTTAGTGGTCTTCGGTGGATTTATTGCGCATCCCTGATGGATACTTCGGTAGAAGGAAAAAAAAAAAAAAACTTGTTCATTAAATGATAAAATTTAGTTACAAAACCAGTTATAACTTAAGGTTACAAATTGCTCTAATAAACAAAGTGACATGTGTAAAAAATGACATTTGCACTGCACATAATTACTTAAGTAAAAAATGGCACGCGTACGTAGGGGTGTTTACCAAACTTTACAAATCACAAAAATTGCACCAAAACCGCCTACAAAATGGCATAACCGCACCGCACCACACATCAAGTAATAGTGCACCGCACCGTATGGTGCAGTGCAGTTTTTGGTTTTATAATAAGAAAACCGCATTGCACCTTCTCTATATATTAATATATTTATTTATTTTTAATATTAATTATATTATTAATAGTTCAACAGCCCTAGTTTTCAAAAAAAAAAAATAATAATAATAGTTTGATAAACCTAGCAAGTGTTGATTAAGAAAGCCAGCCCAAAATAAAGAAAAATTAGCTCAATAGTTTAAAACTTAGCCCAAAATAAAGGAAAAATTAGTTTTAGGGCTGGGTAGAAAAATCCCAAAATTTGAAAAATATACCAACTTCAAGCCGCTCAAACTGTATTTTATACACCGCACTGCACATGTGTTCCTAAAAATAAAATGTAATTATGATTTTAGTTGAACTCTAAACTGCACTGCGTATGTGACCGTAAAAACAAAGTGTTGGGTTAACTTAATCAATTGCAGCACATGCCATTTTTTGCATACGCCACTTTGTCCTTCAACAAAACTCTGCGTTTTGCCTCACCAAAAACCCACGTATCTCGTTCACTGGTTTTCATTTTCAAAACCCCTCACTCTCTCAGCTGCCTCCTCCTCCTCCAACCAAACACAATCTCCGGCGGCTACAGCATCAACGGCGATCAATCTCCGGGCTCATTTCGACGGCCAGATTGTAACCCCGACGTTGACTACGGTACCACTTTTACTCTCTAGCTTCTGCTTCGTTTGGTAGCCAGCCACGATTTTCATTTTATAACTTTCTTATCGAAACTGCTTAAGAAATTTAGATAAGCTGAAACTGTATCATATCTCTTGCTTTTTGCAATCCAAACAGCTTATTCTCTATTTTTGTTTTATACTTTTTTTTTTTTTTGGGTATGGGAATTTTGTCGAACACTTCGTAGACACTCACATTGTCATTGGTAGAGAGCTGTATACTGCTTCTTAATGCTCAAGTTTAGCAGAAAAATATAATTTTTAGTTCCCTAATTAACACCAAATGATAACATTTTGTAAATCCAATCAATTTGCCTTATAACACAGTATTTGAAAATGTGAATATAACTTGGGCACACACTTTATAGCTTTTGAGTTTGTGGATCTTTATGAATTCATGTTTTTAAGGTCTTGAAACTCCGCCTATGTCATTGCCTAGTGTTCATAGTGGGTCCAAAGCCTGAACAAAGGAGGATAGTTGCAATAGGTTGATGGCCCGTGTAAAATTAAGTCACTTTTCATTAATGAATCTATATAAATTCCTGTAGTTTTCGGACTAAGGCTTTGTTGTTATCTGTTTGTCAAGGTTTAAAGATGTGTGTCAGGAAACTAATATTTGGAGTGTATATGAACAGGGAAAATTTGTGTCTTTTTTGCCTTAATTTATATAAAATATAATTCAGGGGAGAGTATGGCGGCGTCGATGTCCAGAAGGCTTTTACGTTCCTTTGGTTCCTTATATACGTTCGGCCGCTGTGATTCTCCAAGTATTACGTGTCAATCGTTTCATGGTTCTCATGGTAAATGGTATTTGTATCTAATTGTTTTTTCATTGGAGATCAATAATTATTGCTCTAGATTGCAAACTTGGATGCTTTTGTGACTTTTCTAAATCTTTATTTATCTTGCTTATAACAGATTTGTCCACATTGGGATATTCAGGTCTTTTCAAGGTACATTCTCATTATATTTTCTTCCCTCCATTTCTAAAGTATGATTTTTTTAAAGGGATGTCAAAAGATATACTACTATTAGAATTTTTAAGGAAATTTATAGAACAATCATATTCAGTAAACCAACTTGTTTGCTCTCTACACATTTGGAGTTTCAGTTACAAGCCTATATTGTATGTATTATTGTAGGGCGGGCCATCTGTCCTTGCTAATCGATGGCTGTCAACTTCCATTCTAACTCCTGATTCAGGGGAAGGAGCATTTCCCACAGATTTATTATCCACCAAGCCTATGGTAACAGCGGAGCGTAGTATAGGTATGGGAAAATAATAAAAACATTTCATCATGAATTTACATGTATCATGTTGCTTGGGTGAAGTATAGTAGTTGTTGAGAATGTGTGTGTGTGCCTGTGCCTGTGTGCTCACCATTTTATCGGTATGGGGAAAAAGTAAAAACATTTAATGCTTAAATTTACAGGTATCACGCTGCTTGGGAGAAATATAATAGTTATTGAGCGTGTGTGTGTGTGTGTGCATGCATGCTCACCTTTAATAAATATACTAATAACTATGTTCTCTTTGGAAGTTCCAGAGTTTGTTGAAATTGACATTTATATTTTATAGATCAACCTTATTGTTTTTCTTGGTAGGTATATTTTTTATCAATCTTATGTGACAGTTTAGCAAATGTTTCATATTTATATACTTCTTTTTCATTTTCAGGACTTGACTTCTTTCTCTCATTTTTCTGTCTTCCTAAATTTTATTCTGTTGCCAATGATGAAATTTGCAGAGTAATTTAACTGTTGCTACTATTTTCAAACTTCGTATGTATAATGATGTAAAGTATTGTGGTGAAGGACTTTGTCAGGACTTGATAATTCCAGTGACAAATTTTCACAATGAAGACAAGGGCTTCATGGTTTTAGCTGGTGATGTTTTTGATGTGCCTATTAGAAAGGATATTGTGCATCGTGTTGTACTATGGCAGCTTGCAAAACGACAACAGGTAGTTATTGATCAGTATTTTTAAGTTTTGGTGCCTAAAGCATATGTGGCTATAATGCCAATAATGGTATTAATATCCTGTAATTAATAATTTAATACCCTTATGTATATTGCTGGGAGTGTAGCTGCAATCTGTCCTGAAACTGTTGCAAACTTGCAATATTGACTTCCAATTAGTAGCTCATTTTTTGAAGTGTCATAGGTTCTTTCATTTTGCTAGGATTAGGAGGGCGAGGGAGGGCAAATCTGTTCTTAATTGATATCAAGCCTTTGGGTTCTCGCATTAAAGGAAGTTTACTGATCATTTTGTTTTGTTTTTGCATGGCTACCTGTCATTTTTTATTTAGAATGTTCAGGTCCATTAAAGTTTTTTCAACCTTCATATTATATATGGTTAGTCTGCCTACATAGCCGAAAAGGGGAAATAAAAGGGTTATTAATTCTCTAATGTGACTCTTGGGGATGTATTAGATTTGGATGTCTGTAAGATTTATTGCTGATTGAGTGGTCTGCAGGGAACACACTCAACAAAAACCATTAGTGAGGTTAGTGGCACTGGGAAAAAGCCATGGCGACAGAAGGGTACTGGTCGAGCAAGGCATGGAACATTGCGTGGGCCCCAGGTAATTGCTCTTCTTATGTATTTTAAGGTTCTCAGTGTTGCTCTAACATTAAGATGCTCGGTTGACTTTAATCAATGGAATGTGTTATAGTTTAGGGGTGGTTGTGTTATGCATGGCCCTAAGCCGAGAAGTCATGCTATCAAGCTTAACAAGAAGGTTCGGCGTCTAGGCCTGAAGATTGCTTTGACAGCTCGTGCAGCTGAAGGAAAGGCAAGTCTCTCCCCCAGATTTTCCATTTGTGGTTTACACTGATTAGGGTTGTTGAGAATTTATTCATGCAATATGATGTAATGCAAAATTTCTTATCTTGTTATTTTAGAGGAGTTCTTCTGAGCTTTTTCTTTTTTTTTGCATTTTCATCATCATTGTTGTGAATGTACAACCAAGAAGCCTTATATTCTTGGGATGTTCCCTGTTTAACTAAATTAGCATATCATGATTATTCTAGAATATCAATCATGATTTCTTCTTTGTGCCTATGAACACTCTTTTTGTACTCTAATTTTGTTGGCTATAGTGCCTGCTATCGCATTTTTTTTTACATTTGCTTTCATGTATTGAACACTGATTTTTTCTCCTATCTGATTTATGAAACTTAACTAGAGAAAGTTGTTCAAATGTACAGCTTTTGGTTTTTGATGATTTGGAGGTTCCTAACCATAAAACGAAGAATATTGTGAACTATGTCACGCAAATGGAGAATACAAAAAAACTTCTTCTGGTGGATGGTGACTCCATAAATGAAAAGCTGAAGTTGGCCACACAAAATCTACATTATGTCAATGTACTGCCATCTATTGTAAGTTGTTTCTTCCGATCCTTGCTGTTTATCATAGGGGTGGCAATTCGTGGTCGAATGTCGGGTTCGTATCGTGTCAAGTCATGAGTATTCGACTACATAGGTCAACACTAACCCGACATGTTTATTAAACGGGTTAAGATTCTTCAACCCTAACATGACCCATTTATTACATGGGTCAGTTGTGTCGACCTGTTTATCATATTTTATCAAAATGAAAAAAAAAAAAAAATTTATGAAAAAACAAACAAATAAATATTTTTAATATAAAATTCAGAACTAACGAGTAATTGTATCACAAATAATCATTCAAAATTAAAGCATATCCCAATATCACAAATAATTAATCATAATATGTCAAAGAAAATAAATCACAACAACTAATATGTTTATATACCTAGAGTTTGAAGGGCATATTGGTAAAATGTCATTTAATTAAACAGGTCAGACGGGTTAAACGGGTTCTATGTGTTCAACACTAACTCAACCCATTTATTAAACGGGTCAGCCGTGTCAACCTGAATATGACACGAACCCATTAAGCCTCAACTTATAACCTGCTAATTTCGTGTCGTGTCGTGTCGGGTTCGCGAGTCGTGTCAAACGTGTTCCTAGAAGTAATAGGATTCATTTTCTTTGGCCAATGAAATCAGGATTACAACAGGTTGATGAAAATTCTTAGATTCCCAGAAATGTTAGATTATCATCCTCCCCATATGGGGTGGTTAGTGTGGTTTGGGGATTCAATTTGCCCTGGGTTCATGAGTAAATTTACAAAAAAAGAAAGAGTATCATACATGAAAAATCATACTACTTGTATCTGAATTTTATATCCTCATTACTCTGGATCTCTCTCTCTCTCTCAAATACTTGAGGGAATGGTTTTTGGTATTAAACAGTTTCTTTAAAAAACCAAAAATTTCACCGTGTTCATCATTAGCAAAGAAATCCATGACCATGACTGTGTCATGGTAGATAATTTGATCAGCTATGAGCTACCTTTGAAGCTAACTTGCATATCACAGCTGACACTTGTTGGTCATGTTTTGCAGGGCTTGAATGTCTATAGTATCCTGCTCCATGACACTTTGGTGATGTCCCGTAATGCCGTAAACAAAATTGTTGAGAGGATGCACACTCCAATTAACCGTTAAAGCATCATCCATTCCATAAATTCTACTCCAATTTTAGCTGAGAATAGGTATCAAATCTCTTTTGTAGAAGAAAAAGGGAAAACCCAAATTCCTGCCCAAGTATGCAGGTGCATGTCTGGACTTTTTTTTTTTTTTTTTTTTTTTTTTTTAATCAAAGGTCTATTGAAATTCTTAAGGTTCAGTGTATCCTGTACTTTTTGAAACATGTCCAATTAGTATTGACAATTACTTGACCATTGTTGTCTTTTACAATGGCTGATAAAACCTAAAGGCTTTTTTTTCTTTTATCATGATGTTATGTTTTAGACTTTTAGGTCAGTTTATATGATAAATAAATGTTAATAGCTTTGTCATCAGCCTTCAGTGTGAGAAAACATTGTTTTGATGTCACACCTACACCGCGTGGTGAATGATTTCACATTCAAACTTGTCTGAAATGGTCTTTTAACCCTAAACGGTTTGAAATACGAGGTGCTTATCCTGTGTTTTTGGATGCATGCAGCCAGACACTCATGGCCGGTGGGTCCAAGTCCTGTGAGTTTGTTGCATTCAATCAAAACACAGCCCTTTTTCCTGAAATACCTTTGTAATTTTCTCCGTGGCCATAGGTGATATGATGTCTCTGACTTTTAGAAATTCGACAGTATTCCATTTAAATTCCACGAGCATTCTTATCAAGGATGGGTTGGTGAGTGTTTTCAAATAACTCTTTTTAGTTTTTAAACAATATTTTACATATTTTTATATTTTTTTTTATCTATATGTATTTTCACAAATATTTTTAAACAATAATTTTCAGTTTTTAAACATATATACCAAACGGACTCTAAATATTTTAGCATTTACTATTTCAAAATCTTACTTTATCAATTTTATCTTACTACTTTACAATTCATCAAACATCAAAACTTCTATTATTTTACTATATTTAAATATTATTTTTTTATGTTTTCTTTATTCTTTCTTTTTATGTTTTCAAATAACTACCATTAAACAAATATTAAAAAAAAAAATTACAATCTACTGTAGTTGGATTGCAAAATAAATAAGATTTGAGAGTATTGATGGAGTATGCTTTTTAGTATTTATAGCATTTTGTATGTTAAATTTTGCATTTAAAGCATTTGACATTCCTGATAGAATGCTTTAAGTCATGCGGTACAAAACCTTTTCACAATATTGAGTTGGTATTTTGTGATTTGTGTATAATATGAATATAGCATGTATGTGGTGGACTATGTAAAAGTAATGTTTCATTAATCATTAATTTGTGATTGGTATATTCAATAATAGGGCCGGCTATACAAAACTTTTTATAACTCTTTACAGAATATTGAGTCGGTATATTGTCATTTGTTTATTATGAAAATAGTGTAAGAGGTGGATAATGTAAGAGAGGTGTTTCATTAATCATAAATTTGCGATCTCAACAAGTTAAAAAAAGAAAAAATTGTTTATATATGTGTATATATATATATATAGAGAGAGAGAGAGAGAGAGAGAGAGAGAGAGAGAGGGAGAGGTACCTTCTTATATCTCCCCTTAAAGGAATCAGGCACTTCGGCAATAGGTCCACCATTATTTGTTGAGTTGGCTTTGGAAAATAATATTAGATCATCAATAAAGATTCAAGAAAACCTCAGGCCCATTCTAAAAGCTTAGAGTATGGTCCACTACTTCTCACCACAGTCCACACCTCTTCGTCATGAAAGCTCCAAGGAACTCCACGCACAAAATAAACTAGTGGAAAGCAAGTCTCCTTGTCTAATCCCCAAAAATAAATGAAAAGACTCTAGTTTACTCCCATTGAACAAGAGACAAGATGAGGAAATAGAAATTCAGCTCGGAATGAGAGTAACAATTTCATATTAAAAAAAAAAAAAAAAATCCAAAATGCATTATAACCATTCCCACCAAAACTTGACTTAAGCCTTGGTGGTTGTGTTTAGACTAGGGCAGATTTTGGTGATGTGAAGTCTAGTGTTTCCTTTGTAATTTGATAAAAAGCAATAAATTGTGTGCTTATTCTTATATACTATGTACTTGAATTGTGGGTTGTGTTTATTTGATTCACATAAATTATTTGAGTGTTCTAAGTATGTGTGAGGGTTGGGTGTTGGCTGAAATTAGGTGCCCGTTTGGTTAGTGTTATTTAAGAATATTTGGGCCAAAAATCACAATGACGTAATTTAAACGCTTATCTAGTATGTTTAGTAAGTCTTTCAAAGCAGCGCGTTTTCCAAATGGCAACTAGAAGATGCAATTTTGAAGACACAATAAAGAGACCAATTTGCTTTAAATATGTCCGTTGAGAATTTGAATCTTATTATTAAATTACCCTTACTTTTATCATTAATAATAATAATAATAGTAATAATAATTTTTTTTTTACAATCTTTCCTTAATAAAAAAACTTTAATAACATTATTATTGTTATTATTATAATAAGTCATAATATATGTTATTATTATTATTATTATTATTATTGAGAAGGTAAAGCCACAAGTATAAAAGACTTCCTGTTATATATATATAGTCATTTTTGGTAATTTACACCTCAAACAGAAGTTTTAGTAAGTACTAGTTTGTTAGCCAAATATTATGATTATTGCAATTGCACTTTCTTACAACTTTTGCTAAATCCTCTAAAATTTTTCATGAAGTCCATTTTTGTTCGGCAATTAGTAAAATTGCCACTTTTTCAAAAAGTGTTGTCAAACTCATCCAATCTAGTGCCATTACAAGGTAAAAATAATTTGAGGTAAGATTAAGTGGGCAACTAAGTGTGACACTAGATAAAGTCTATAATAAATTAAATTTCATAACAAAAGCCACATCCAGTAAGGTATTGACAAGCATTTTCATCTTGTGAAATTCAATAACAAATTTCATAACTTTGTTATTCATATATACATATTATGTTGATACTAATTGACTCAACAACATTTCTCTAAAAAAAAATCAACCACATTAAAATAAATTTTTTATTTTTATTTTAATAATTACAAATACAAAATTTATCTAAATATTGCTTCAATTTTTTTTTTTTTTTTTTTTTAACTTTTATCAACAAATGTTCTAAAACAATGATTAAGATGCGTTTAATACATTAATAAAAAAATTTGAATATATTTTGGAAAAAAAAAAAAGTCAAATTGCATACACAATGACAATAAATTTGTACATGCGAGTCAATAAATCATTAACAAGTTAATTTTTCTTTTAAAAAATAAGTAATTCTTAAGTATTCTGGGAAAAATGACGATGTTCTCTCTTCTCACATTTATGATAAAGTCTACTCATTAAATTCATGTCAACCACATTAAAATAAATTTTTTAATTTTATTTAATAATTACAAATACAAAATTTATCTAAATATTGCTTCAATTTTTTTTTTTTTTTTAACTTTTATCAACAAATGTTCTAAAAACAATGATTAAGATGCGTTTAATACATTAATAAAAAAAATTTTGAATATATTTTGGGAAAAAAAAGTCAAATTGCATTCACAATGACAATAAATTTGTACATGCGAGTCAATAAATCATTAACAAGTTAATTTTCTTTTTAAAAAATAAGTAATTCTTAAGTACTCTCGGAAAAATGACGATGTTCTCTTCTTCACATTTATAATAAAATCTACTCATTAAATTCATGGTGGGGTCCACTATGAATGTGAGAGAAAAAAGCTCCATTTTTTCGTACTCCAAAAATATTTTCCTTCAAAAATGTGCATTATAGTTTTTTTTTGAGAATCAAATGTGCATTATAGTTTACGGCTCATAAATTGACCATTTATTAATCCACCTTAATAGTACCCTTTCTTCTAAGTTAAATGTTGTTGGAATAGAGTTCATAAAAGGATGGATCGAGAGTAAACCATAGATAACCCAAGACATAAACACATTAACTATTTTTTTTGGATGGGACGCAAACACATTAAATATTACTATAAGTTATTAACACATCGTTAATAACGGTTATTAGCAAGAGAAGCAGTAAAATGTTTATAGAGTGAAAAAATAGACAGACAAAAAATTGCTCCGTTTGATAAAATTTGAAATCTATAGAGTAAGAAGGTAAACGACTTTTTATGTAACACATGGGGAGTTGAAACGACGACGCTTCTCTCTTGTACCAATAAAGTCACTGTAACTCAGTCAAGCGTCACAGTCACTCTCTCTCTCTCTCTCTGTCTCCTCCTTCCACCTCCTTCAACCTCCATGAAGGAGAGGACTTTTGGGTTTCCTTTCTCTTCTTCTCCCAAAATTTGAAACTTTCTAAACCCAAAAAAAACAAAAACATAAACAGAAACCTCTCTCATTTTGTTAAAAACTCCTACATTTTTTTATTTTCAAACATCCTTAATCTCTGTCTTTGCTCATGGCCAAACCTAGACCTGGGAAAAAGGACTTGGATGCCTACACCATCAGAGGCACTACCAAGGTTGTTAGAGGTAACGAACTTTTCAACTAACACAACCCCATCTCATAAAAATGTCTTTTTTCATCTGGGTTTTCAAAAAAAAAAAAAAAATGTAATCTGTTTTTTTTTTTTTTTTGGTTTTTTGTGGTTTTGGGCAGCTGGGGATTGTGTGCTCATGCGACCATCGGACACAGGTAAGCCTCCATACGTGGCACGCATCGAGAAGATCGAGTCAGACAATAGGAACAACATCAAAGTTCGAGTGAGGTGGTACTATAGACCTGAGGAATCGATCGGAGGGAGGAGACAGTTCCATGGAGCTAAAGAGCTGTTCCTTTCTGACCACTATGATGTTCAGAGTGCTCACACTATAGAAGGGAAGTGCACGGTTCACTCTTTCAAGAACTATACTAAGCTTGAGAATGTTGGGGCTGAGGATTACTATTGTAGATTCGAGTATAAGGCTGCTACTGGGGGGTTCACACCAGACCGTGTGGCTGTGTGAGTGTTTATTTAGTCTTTTATTTGGTTTTGGCTTTGTGGGTTTTGGTAAAAATGTGTTCTTTCATTGGTTTTGGATTGGTACATTGATGGGTTTTGATTTTTTTCTTTCTTTCTTTTGGGTGGGATTTTTGTTGTTGAAGGTACTGCAAATGTGAGATGCCTTACAACCCGGACGACCTCATGGTGCAGTGTGAGGGGTGCAAGGACTGGTAAAAAATTGATCTGGGTTCTTCTTTTTGTTTTGTTTTTGAGTGTGTTGAAACTTGGTTTGCGGGTAAGACTAGTTTTAAGTTTGTTTGTGTTTTTTTTTTTTTTTTTGAATGTTAAAGTTCTCTCTATGTTGAATGTGAATTGTTTATTTGTTTTTATATTTAATATAGAGGTTTGAAAGCTTGGATTACTAATTGCATAGTCTGCTTTAAGTGTGTTAGAGACTTAAAAGGTCAAAACTTGGATTTGAAAGAAAAGGAAAAACAAATCCAAAATTAATGTGGTGAAGTGAAGAGGGAAAATCCATCCATCTGTTGTCCACCTTGCCTCAAAAAGAGAGATTGTTGAAAAGGAAAGAGCTTTAGGGTCTATGTTAATTTTGATGAGAAAAAAAAAAAATGCGAGTCTCTATAAATGAAGTGCACGTTGATGGGAGAAGCAATCTACTATCCTGCCAATTAGAAGATAATTAAGCAAAAAAAAGGAAAAGAGCTTATCATCTTTTGGCATGTGAAGTTGGTGAATTACTACTAATTGAAGTCTGAGTATTAATTGGTTCTATCTAGATACCAAATTTGCTAGATTGGCATATGTCCCTCTGTCTTATTTTGGCACTGTGCCATAATTCTGGTTTTCTATGACTTCTTGTTGTAATTTCAGTTATCTGATGTAAATTGCATCGTATGGAGGCTTAATTTCCTAGTGTTAATTGCTTAGATGTTCACCCATTAACATCAATGCATGGATATTGGTTTGTCAAATTGCCAATGAGCTCTAGCTCAAATGGCACCTTCTCTCCTTGCCAGAGCAAGGTGGAGGGTAAGATTGTTGGTTTTGAGATCCACTAGTTTCATGTGTAACTTCTTATTAATTGCAACATATTGGTTTGTGAAATCCATGTTGTATTGGTGTGTGATAACTCTTTCTGTAGAAAAAGGGAAAACTCATTACTGTTGATGTTATTATTGCATTTGACTATGCTGCTTTAGGTGCACCTTGAAATCCATGATATACTGAGTTTGAATTTCTTGTAACTTGCTTAAATGCTTATTGTAAATCTTACTCTTTCGTTTTAAAGGTATCATCCTGCTTGTGTGGGCATGACTATTGAAGAAGCTAAAAAATTGGATCGCTTTGTATGTTCTGAATGTTCATCCGATGACGATGTGAAAAAACCCCTGACTGCATTTTCAGCATCTCCAGCAGCTGACGGCAAGGTGTGACTAAATTTTGTTCTCAGTTCCACATAATTATAGTTCCATGTCTGGTGTCTTTGTTTGCATTTGTTCATTTTCTTGTCTCAGCTTGTGCTTGATGCCCAATGTGCCTATTTTTGGGCTAATAGTGGGCTCTGGGTTTGCATAATTAAAGGTTAAAGGAAACCACAGACAATTTTAGAAATTTTATTTTAATGAAACTGGGCTTCTTTTTTTTTTTTTTTTTTTTTGAAATTGGTGGGAAGGAGGTATATCATCTCAAACTCATTCTGTGGTATATCGTTGTTGTTGGTGTAGTGGATCCTGTGGTAGAATTTTCTTGTTTAGTAAAGGAAAATATATGATGTTTCCTCTATAGTGAGAATCACTATTTTCCTGAAGAAGATATATGAGAAAATCTGATCACATGAGCTGTAATGTTAAGAAGTACTTCTAACTTATTTGCTGGTAAATTGGTGAATATTTAAAGGTTTAAATGGATATGCTTGGCTACAGATTATATCCATAATAGAAGTTAAAATTGTCATGATATGCGGTTTATCCATGCATATGAAAATTCTCAGAATTCTGGCTTCTCTACTGTTGACAATCAATCCTAGTCTAAAATGTTGCTTTTAGTGTATTTCTTTTGGTTAAATGCCTATTTAGATTGAATTGTCTGATGGTAGTGGGATTGCTGCTAATGCTCATCTAAGTTGGGTGTAGTTTTTTTTTCCTATTTTCCTAGGGAGATTTCCTTTTGCATGGTTGATATTCATATCTCATTCTCACTACTGAAGATGAATTTGTGATTTTTATCACTTTGTGAATATAGATATTGGAGTACTTGCTTCTTCTCTTTGTATATGAAAATTGCTTGAGCTAAATGGCAGTCAACTGTAATTGATACTTTATCCTGCTTCTGTTTATGGTTATGCATTATGATGGTATTGTTCACACATACATTTGTTTCAATTTTGTTGTCAAAAATTGTAACTTGCTGCCTTTATGCTGTTGGTTAGCAATTTTGTTCTAGGCCACTTCCATAGGAGATGCATCTTTTCTTTGTACGGTTCCCCAATCATCATGTAGTTCTTGTTGACAAAAGCTCGTGTTCATTTTATTATGAGAATGCTGAAACATGCAAAACTTTGAACTTGAAGGGACTTTGGAGTTTAGTCTTGAGTTTTTTTATTCCCTTTTCATTTTGAACCTTGTCCTAGTATATACAATTTAGTAAGAACTAAGAAGTGTTTAGGAGGAAAGTATTTACTATGGCAACAACCTACATATTTGAAATGATTGACAGAATGCTATTAAGCTACCCTTGATGCACTCTGCTCTAGAGAACTTCCATCTGGCAATCCCCAATTTTGATTTTTATCCTTCCCTTATCTTTATCATCCTATTACTACATTTCATTTTGGATCTACATAACACAACGTTTATGTTGGAGACTCAAGAATATCTGATTTAGTGATTTAAATACTACTGCTAAAGCAGTGTTATAGAGGTTAACGGTGGTTGTATTTACAGTAAATTAAATCTTTCCTGTTCTCTCCTGTTCCTGCTTGAAACTTGAAATTTTCTTTTACTTTACTAAACTTTTGGCATGTTGTAATCATATTTATCATTTCGAAGTAATTTGTTCTTTGAAAGTTTTTTTTTCCCTTTAATCTTACAATGCTGATCTCCTTTTAGTCTGTGAGTAGTCTGGCTATGATCCACATGCACTTGTAATATGCATTTTATTTATTTTTAATTTTAATTTTTTATGTTCTTTATGGTGCTATAGGTCAAGCTAGAATATCCTTGTGTAAAAGTTTCTGTATCATAAATTGCATGTTGAAGTGCTCGTATAAAAAACCTTATTTAATCTTCTGACACTATCATATATAATTCATAAGGTTGTGATAGTCACATTTGTCATCTTACTGTGCCTTTTATGGTAGATTAACTTGAGCTATTGATTGCAGCTGCTAGATGCAGATTCTTTTTTTATATTCTATCATCTTTCTTCTTAACTTTTGGAAAAAATCCTAAAATTTATTCTCATGTCTGCCATTATGTCTCTTTCTCTCTTGTTAGATCTTCATTAGTTGATTTATCTACCATATGTGTGCTGATATAGTAAAATGGTGTTTATGTAAGGAAAGGCTCAATCTTGATGGATTATCCAGAAAATATTCTGTATTATTGCCATGTTTATATTGGTTGGTCTACTCATAGTTGTAGTGGATATGTGTATTCAGTTTATATGGTAACTAAACCAACATCTCGCAGTATACATAGTTGATTAGTTTGCTCTTAGAGCTGGTAACTTCAAAAGTACTCTGCAATTGATTTTATCTAGAGGCATGAACCTTTAAAAACATTAAATCTAAATTTTCTGTGGTGTTACAAAAACTCAGCTAGAAACAAATCTTACTCATTGATGTATCTGCTAAGACTTCTAGTCAAACATATGACATGGTGTATGATCCACTCAGATAAAAAGTTATTACCCTGTGATTAAAATTTGGCATGAACTTCTGATGGACTTGAATGGCCAATCCACATGATCAAGCAATAATTAGTCCTTTTGTTGAGTAAAAATAATTGTAACTTCCAGGATGTACAAGAAACTTATTAGTAGTCCCTATGTTGTTTTAAATTATTCATATCTATGCACACAGAGTTTTGCTGAAATAATTTTGGGCAGTGGGAATATGTAGAGATTTTATACAGCTGTTCTCAATTGCATGTTTTCTCTGCTTCTCTCTTTTGTAATATTTGATTTGTAAATGAAGTTTTTGATCTCTCAGGTGGAGCCTAAGCGAAGAAAGCGATGACCACAATTTGGAGCTTCTGTGAGGAGACAACTCTTGCTGCAGATTTGGCTCTTTGATTATTGTTATGTGGAATGTACAGCTTAGACTGGAGACTGTTATTAAGTATTTGACTAATATATGTATCTCTGCTAGGGTTAGAATATTAGTCTTCGGTTTTTGTTTTTGTCCATAAAGAGATTTCAGTTCAAATTGTGATTTTTTAAGATCACGTTGAACTGAAAACCTTAAGTGAAAAAGAAACTGTGGATTCTGATTTTCTAGTAGTAGTAATTTGTGATTTCCATTATACCTCCTCATCGTCAGTTATGTTGGGTAATTTTTCTATAATCTAGATTAACCAATTCATCTTTAATCACCATGTTATGCACCTGCACATCTACTGTATATTGTTAACACGTTGAATGTATTTTTCCCATTTTTCTTTTTCCAAACAAGCACTTGGGAATGGAGGGGGATGAACAAGGAGGCAGTTTTGCAAGTCAAGTTTCTGTCTTACTCAAAAAAACAAGAGCTTCTATTACCATCCTTGTTGGCACAGAGATACACCTGGGCCTTCTGGAAGACTCATATCTTTCAACCATCTAAGGGATGATTTTTTGTTTAAAAGCCTTCTGCAATGCTTTCCAGTCTGGTAGCCACTGGACAATGTTTGAAAATGTGATAATTCTTAGTTTTCTATCCATGGGAAATCTAGCTACAAATGACTGCTGTAGTCACAATCACATGGAAAAGCAGCTGGTTAAATATAGCATTTGATTGCTTCCTATGGTCTATATCTAGCTCAATACAACCTGTGGCATGAAAACGCCTAGACAATGTTGATGGTGACATGAGGTGGTTAGTTGGTAGCATAGCTGACTCATCGCTGTATGTCATGATTCATGAAGCCAATCCTCTGTGGCAGTTTATGCTCTCTCAATTCTCATCTCACCCTGGAGATTGTTAAGTTATAGGATAAACCTGTAACAAAATCTTTTTTGATACTATATTTTAAGGTCAATTGCAGTACTTGATAAAGCCATTATAAATTGTGGTCAAAGGCTTAGACAAGTCAGAGTGAATTGTAATTAAACAAAAGCAATCCTAAAACCAATTTTTTTTAACCCTTTTCATTTCTACCCCTTAAAATAAATAATTAAATACAACTTCTTTCGCTAATAAATAAATAAATAAAAATGACTTAGTCAAGGTTGTTTGGCGTGAGATTGCAAGGCATGCATGAATTTACGTTTAGACTTTAGACTTTAGAGACCAATCCTCATTCCCGCCCTACTTTGAATCTAGGCAAAAGAGAATGGTAACGGTTGGTGCAAAATGGGTTTCATCTTTTTGTTGTAATAAAGCTCAAAACGCTTTTAGTCACATTAACAGTGTGGTTCATCATTAATTTGGCTTTCTGCATGCCTTTATAAGGGTTAAGAGCTTCTCTTCTTCACCACCATTTTGAATTGAACAATATCCAAAACTGTGAAGCATGGGAGGAGGGTTTGATATAATAGCTTCTTTACAGTTCATGTTGCTTCTGTTTTACGTGAATTTCGCGGCTTGTATTGCAGAAGAGCGAGCAATATACTTGGTTTTAATGGAAGGAGACCCGGTTGCTTTCCATAGACGTTCTTCACCTGGTGAGAATGGAAGAAGACTTGAGCTGAACAGGTTTGGATTAAAAACTTGTTTCCTAGTAAATGGCACTGCCTAGTCCTCAGTTGTTTGTTGGAAAATAACATTGATCTCTAGAGGTTGGCTCAGGGTTTTAACTAGGCAAGTAAATATATATTGGAGGGTCTTACCTGCGGCAATAAATATATATATATATATATATATGTGTGTGTGTGTGTGTGTGTGTGTGTGTGTGTGTGTGTGAGAAATTGAGAGAAACTCAAATTAAAATTCTAAATTAGAGTTTCAATTTTTTGCCATGTGTCCTAAATTATTTGTTTTTAAAGAGTTTTATTTCTTAATTTTAGAATTAAATGTGAGACCACATCATAAATATTTATCCATATGAGTTATTAAGTACAAAAATCAAAGAATCTAAAATAAATGAATAATTAAAAAAAAAAGTGCTTCACAATTATTTTAAAAAAAATGAACAATTTACATTTTATATCTAATAATATCCTTACAAAATTTGTAAAGAGTTAACAAAATATAAAAATGACTATCAATAGTATTTAAATTATATATATATATATAAATTATATTATGTATTTTATTATATATTTTTAAGTATATCTATGCATATGCATGGGGTTACAAGCTAGTATATATAGAGGTAAAACTTAATTACAGTTCTTTAGGTTTTCAATTAAATTTAAACATATGGTTATATATATTTTAGGACCAAACATATAGTTGTATTGATGCATAAACAATATTAATATATTTTTTAAAAATAATAAAATTTAATGTAATTATGTGTTTAAATATAATTGAAG
Source organism: Quercus suber (assembly GCF_002906115.3). NCBI lineage: Eukaryota > Viridiplantae > Streptophyta > Magnoliopsida > Fagales > Fagaceae > Quercus > Quercus suber. The sequence goes on along the minus strand of NW_027069628.1, from coordinate 945,851 downwards.
AACTTAATGTATTTCAGAACTGTGGCTAAAGTTTGGATCTTATGAGACTTTATGAATCACTAGCAAACCCTATTCTCTTTGTGACATTGAAATATTAGCCACTTATTCTTGTGGATATAGACATACTGGCGAATCAGGTAAATTACCTTTACATGGTTATCTGTGTTGTGTCTCCCTTTTCTCCCTAGTTTTCACTAAACTGCATAGATATACAATCCTCAGCACCAGTTATGCCTTCCACTCAGAAAAGAAAGTAGTAGATGTATAGTAGTTCATCGTGTTTCAATACACTGATTCATATAAACCCAACTGTTCCGACGTTTATTTATTTATTTAGTTTAATTGATTGGTATATATTGAAGTATCTTGAACGCCCACTTCTAAATACTCCAACATGAACTGTGAATATAACGACTGTTCCAACGTTTTCTATATGGTAGAGACCAGAGAAATAAGAGCATGCAAAAAGGTGATGGAGTCATATAATTAAGCTCTAACTCTTGTATTTTTTCTTTTCTTTCTTTCTTTCTTTCTAGTTTGCACCTTATGTTGTGGTGAACAATATTAGCCCAATAATTAATAACTGAACCATAAACTTCTTTACATGTGCATGGATAAATAGTGAAGTTTCCGAGGCTCATGCAAAGCACTTGGTGGATTCTCATGACCAACTTCTGCAGAACACTTTAGAGAGTGGAAGTTACAACAAGCTCTATAGCTTCAAACACATTCTAAATGGCTTTGCAGTCCACACCACCCCTTCCCAGGTTCTCTCCTTGTTTAACTATCCATGTCTGTGTATGTGTGAATTAGTTTCCAACTTCTAACCCATATATCTTCCTAGCTCGAAAGAAAGAAGGTTCTTGAAAGTTGTTGGCCATGAAAATTTCAGGCTAGAAGACTCGAAGATGCTTCAGGAGTGAGGTTGGTAGAGAGAGATAGAGGGGCCAAATTGATGACAACATACACTCCTCAATTCCTTGACTTACCAGAAGTATGGGCACAGGAAGGAGGAGACAAAAGTGCAGGTGAAGGGATTGTGATTGGTTTCGTAGACACAGGCATCAATCCTTGCCACCCAAGCTTTGCTTATGATCCCATGAAGCTTTTCACCTCTAATATTTCTCACTTTTCGGGAGCTTGTGAGGCGGGTCCTCAATTCCCGGCTGGTTCTTGCAATGGAAAGATAGTTTCAGCAAGGTTCTTCTCAGCTGGGGCTCAAGCGGTTGCAACTCTTAATACATCAGTGGACTTTCTCTCACCCTTTGATGCTGTTGGACATGGCAGGTAAAGTCACCACCATGCTTATATAGTTATAAGGTTAGTAGTTTCCATAAATTAATGTGTGAGTAATGAGTTATTGCAAATTTTTTACCGTATAAATTTACAAATTGACCAGTCAACAAATACATTACAAAATAGTACTTCAAACATTTATTTATTATCTGTTTTATGTAAAACTAATCATATTCATTGCCATTTTAGTTTAAAAAATTTTAATATTTTCTTAAACTTTTATCTATTACTATGATCTTAAATCATTTGGGCTAGAGATATTGCGCGTTGACAAAGCAAACTCATTTCTTGCGGTGCATATGGTGACAGTGATTGGTACTTCATTAATTGGTTCCATCTTGGAGTATGTTCAAGATGCTATTGAACTATAAGGGTGATGATATGCTTTTCTTATGACTCTGTTCTTTTTGCCTTTTTCAGTCATGTGGCATCAACAGCAGCTGGAAATACGGGAGTTTCCGTTTTGGTGAATGGCTTTTTGTATGGACAAGCTAGTGGAATGGCACCACGCGCACAGTATGTTATCTCTACTGTATTATGCAGGATTTTTATAAGGATGAGAATAATGCTAATCCTTGTCTTATTTTTAGATTAGTATATCAAAATTACCAAAGCTTTTGAATGAGGAGTTTAGGACAGATTTGTATATGTTAAGGATTCCTAGCCGACCCCAAAATTTTGGACTAAAACTTGATTATTGTTGTAGCATGTCATAATAACCAAAGCTTTTGAATAAGCAGTGAAGGACAAATTTGTATGTGTTGACATTTTTATGTTTTTTATTTTTATTTTTTTTTTAAACCACAGAATTGCCGTTTATAAAGCTGTCTATCCAACTGTGGGAACTTTAACAGATGTGGTATCAGCAATTGATCAAGTAAGAGTAATTCCCAGCTAAAATTTAGTCTGAAAAGATTATACCATACATTCTTTTAATGAAATAAATTGCTAGTTTTGATGGTTTCTTAATCATATCACTTATGGAGAAACCAACTAGTGCACCAATATGATGATTGGATTTGTATATATTATATGTACAACAAATTTTCTGCAATTATTGTGGATGAATAAAATTCATGCATGCATGCATACAACTATTGATCAAGTTTCAAAATTTGGAGCATATATACACACCATTCTCTCATTAATGAATATAATTTAAAGGTCCTCTTAAATCTTGATCATTATATTATATCAGGCAACAAAAGATGGAGTGGATATCATTACACTCTCTGTTGGACCAGATGAACCACCAGAAGATAAATTCACCTTCTTAAATGTGTTTGATATTGTCATGTTGTCTGCACAAAGAGCTGGAGTTTTTGTGGTGCAAGCGGCAGGTAATAATGGCCCAGGGCCTTCTACTGTACTGTCTTATAGCCCTTGGGCTGTTGGTGTAGCTGCTTCTAGCACAGACAGGACCTACCCTGGTTCTCTTCTCCTGGGAAATGGACAAAACGTTGGTGGTGTGGGATTATCAGGTACTAATTTCCAGTTTCCAAAATATGCAAAATTAATCTAGTTCATATTCAAACCAAATCTATTCATGGAATTGCTAATGTATTTCCTTAGGACCAACTTTGGGAGACGGGTTATTTCTATATAAGCTGGTTTTAGCTAAGGATGCAGTTAAGATAAATGGGACATTTCCAAGAACTCCACAGTATATTGAAGAGTGCCAATTTCCGGAAGCATTGGACCGTAATGTAGTGCTAGGTAGTGTTATCATCTGCACCTTCTCAGATGGCTTCTACAATGGGACCTCCACTCTCACTGCCATCGTGGACACTGCAAGAACTTTAGGAATCATGGGTTTTATTCTAGTTGCAAACCCAACCTATGGTGATTTTATTGCAGAACCCATTCCCTTCGCTGTTCCTGGCATTATGATACCCTCTGTTGCTGATGCCAAGGTACTAACTAGTATTAAGAGCAAGGGCAAAACTTAGGTACGATTCTTTAGGTGTTGTAGCTTAGATTCCCCAATAAAATGAAAACATGTAGCTGTATAAATCAATGCAACACATTTTGCTGTAAAAACAATTAAATTCAACCATGTGACTTATTAGTCAATATAATCACATTGTTGAATTTAGTTGAGGAACTTAAGATACAACACCTAAAGAACTGTACTTAAATTTACCTTAAGAACAATAAATCATGCTTAGGGATACATCATTGATTTTATGCAGGTTATATCACAATACTATGAGCAGAAAATAGAAAGGGATGGGAGAGGATTTGTGACCAAATTTGGTGCTAGAGCGGCTATAGGAGATGGAAGGGTTTCTTCTTTCAAGGGGCAGGCACCTATAGTTAGTAGATTCTCTGCAAGGGGACCAGATTTCATTGACAGAGACAAAAATCCTGCTGATATACTTAAGCCTGATATTCTTGCTCCAGGGCACCAAGTTTGGGCAGCTTGGAGCCCCATTAGTGCCTTAGAACCCACATTAAAGGGTAAGTATATATAAATGCTAACATTTAATGTTTATGTTATTCATTGTATCTTATTTGTTAATTACTTAATTAAGCAGCAACAATGTTGCATGTTGATACTTGCTTTCTATGTTATTACAATTAATATCTGATCAAATTTAACTGCTATTGTAGGATACAATTTTGCACTACTGTCTGGTACCAGCATGGCAACACCTCATATTGCAGGAATAGCTGCACTCATCAAGCAATATAATCCTTTGTGGACTCCATCAATGATAGCTTCTGCAATTTCAACCACAGCCAACAAGTATGACATTAATGGAGAACATATAATGGCAGAAGGATCAGATAACTTGTATCCCTCCACTCCTTTTGATTTTGGTGCTGGCCATGTCAATCCTATCCGTGCATTGGATCCTGGTCTAGTCTTATCCTCAGGTAAAAAATTTACCATATACTACACCAAAAAACTTGTTTGATGATTCTTCCTCTTCCATATCTTATAATTTAATCCTTGGGCAGGATATGATGACTACATCAGTTTTTTGTGCTCTCTACCCAATATGGATCCAGCTATAGTCAAAAACTCTACTGGAGAGATGTGCAATCACTCTCTTTGCCACCCAGCTAACCTGAACCTTCCTTCAGTGACAATATCATCATTGGCTGGGGCTCTATTATTGCGACGGACTGTCAAGAATGTAGGGCTCAAGCCAGAGACATACTTGTGCTCTGTGATGCCACCAAATGGGACACTGATTAACTTGAATCCACCTTGGTTTACCATAGCTCCACAAGGAACCCAAGATTTGGACATACAAATTAACGTGACCAAAGCAATGAATAGCTGGAGCTTTGGTGAAATAGTTTTAACAGGCAGCTTAAATCACATTGTGAGAATAACCTTGTCAGTTTTATTTCAATATCCTCATGAGAATTGATAGGTTTCTTTCACAGTATCTATGGCTTTAAATATCATTGTACATGTATCATTGTTTGAGAACAAAGAATTGGAAAGAAATATAATGGGATGAACAGGACTTGCAGAGAAATGCATGCTTTAAATGAGTGTGTGTGTGTGAGACTGAGAATTGATTCAACTAATTGCTGCTGCAAAATTATAGGGCGGAGCTTTCATATTTCTCCCCCTATTCATCACAAATTATATATTAGCAAAAAATCCTATTACACACTTGCGTTTGAAATTGTGCTTTCAAAACATGATTTCAATTGGCAGAATGTGTATGATAAGTGGGTAATAAGAATTGTGTGATTGTCATTACCCTTATATTAGTGTACAGCTTGTGCATTCATACAAATACAATTAGGGGTAAAATATCATTTTCGTCCCTAAACTATCACAAAAATTCATTTTTCGTCCCTAAACTTTCAAAAGTTCTATTTTCGTCCCTAAACTATCATAAAAGTTCATTTTTCGTCCTTAAACTTTCAAAAGTTCTATTTTCGTCCCTAAATTTTCAAAAGTTCTGACGGAATGCTGACGTGGCTTGACAGAGTGCTGATATGGGAGGGACGAAAATCAATACGTTTGGAAAAGTTTAGGGACTAAAATAAAACTTTTGAAAGTTTAGGGACGAAAAACGAACTTTTATGATAATTTAGGGACGAAAATAGAACTTTTAAAAGTTTAGGGATGAAAAACGAACTTTTGTCATAATTTAGGGACGAAAATGATATTTTACCCTACAATTAAAAATAATCACAATTATACATTTTTTTTTAAAATAGATTTAAATTATACATAGTATTAGCTTACACTTTTTGAAAATCATAAATTTCTAAAATATGTAATAGTTTCCCATTATATATATATATATATGTGTGTGATTTAAAATTTAATTGAACTCTTTGATTTTTTCACCCAATAATTTAGAATCCAATTAGAATCAATTAAATTTTTTCTAAATTTTGACTATTAATATATAATAAATAGATATAGATTTGTGGGCTGCCGACACTTGACCCGCTATTGTCAACCGTATCCCAACTTTGTACACAGTTCACTCTTCCTACATTGCCCCAGGGCTGGTCCAAACTCCAAAGTCCAAACAACTCACAACTCAATCACCGCTGTCATTTTTTCTAAGGCAGAATAGGGGAAGAATAATAAATAATAAAAAATAAAATTTGCAGATTTAATAGTTTTAGATTTACATACTTTAAAGACCTGATTAACCCTACACATATAGATGCAAACTCACCCTCGTCTGCATTGAGTTTGAGTCTCACCACATCCCTTAATAACTTTCTCAATAAATTTGACACTTTACACTTAAAATTTGATATAAACTAAATTTATTTATCAACATCCATTTTGGAAAAGGACTTTGATGACATGAGCCAATGAATAAACAAAATGGCCGCTTATAATTTTTTTTTTCCAAAGGTATAATATTAATCAGATGTCCTCTTTCTCTGTCACAGCTTCCAAAAGCTAATGAACATTCAATGGTTTAAAACTATAACCGGCACAAAGCCTGAATCATAACAAAAGAATGACAATGAATGTTATAAATTACAATTAGTATGCTAACATTAGAACCACAGAAAATACCCTAGTCTACTTCAACCAAAAAAAAAAAAAAAACGAAATGCATTAGTCTGTCGTGCACATGCACTCTTTACATCGTGGATACCGGTAAACACTCCTCCCCTTTGGTCTTGTCTGGACATGTTTAGTTTGTCTAATTGCCTTCCTCACTCTCTGCTCAAACACGCGCCATTCAATAGTGTTGTTCTTCAAAAAAATGCTTGCAAGCCTGCGTTTGTTTGGCCGTATTGTTGGCATTTTCCCTCCACCATAGTATATTCGAAACCCAGACACTAAAGATGAAAACTGACTCCCTGAATCGGTCATAGCAAATGCATCTGCAGCAGTGGAGCCTATGAAGTCCAGGGCAGCTAACTACAGAAGAAACAGGCTCATTATTCTTGAACAAATTGACAGGAACAGGGAAAACAAATTAAACTTGTAACGTATAGTACATAACATGGACAAGAGCTTGTCCATTCATGAAATCATATGTTGGTGCAAGATAACTAAAAGAGAAGAAAGAGGCACCACTATCAATGTGAGTGCCAAGGTACTAGGTTGAGAACTGGAATTAGTTGAAAATTCCAAAAGAGCTTAGCTAACAACTATAAATATTCTTTAAAAAACTAGCCAACAATCATTTTTGACCATGTACATATTTTTCTGCTATTTCAGGCTATTACAAGACTATAAGCACAGGCTTAGTTCAATCTGCTACCAAAAGAGAAACCTACTTGACGCTTTTTCCAATGAAAGCTGAAGTATCTAGAGTTGCTTTCCATATAAAGTCAAATAGATACAGGATTATTTTGCAGTCAGACAGAAGCAAACCAACAATGAAATTCTTGTTGGCTGGTAATTCCAGGTCCATCACATGGTGAGCAGTTTCCAAAGGGTCTTCAAGATTTTTTGGTTCTCAAGTTTGTCTTATGTCCAATACTATGTCCTCTCATCGCAAAGATGACCATCATGGTTTGAAAGGTATTTAGAAATTTTAGAGTGAATTTACCAATTAGGTCTTCTCAAATAGACAATTTGATCAGAAGTTTTTACATGGTGCGATATGACATTTATAGCACCAATTTAAAAGGTATTTAGCCATTTTAGAGTGAACTACCAGTTATAGCAATTCAGGAAAAACAAAAAAAAAAGACATTTATAGCAGATTCATTTTCTTCCTGAATTCGTGTCTCATTCATCAATTATGACATGCTTGATATAAAAAATTATCCTCTAACTTAGCTGAGGTCTGAATTCTTTTTCAGGTGTAACCACTTCAGAAAATTCATGAGGCACTGGGACAAATTTTTGTCTATAATATTGTTTTCTTGAGAATTGATACAAAATTAGTGGTGGAATCTTTTTAACTGTCAAGGCTCAGAATGCACATCCACTGAACTGTTATTTACAAGTTTTGAGCCTTCATCTAACAAGACTTTATTAGTTATACAGCACAGAATTAATTCAATTCAAGTGTTTAAGAAATAAAACTTGATCATCTCATCCCCCACACCCCCCCCCCCTAAAAAAAAAAAAAACCTGTATTATATGCTAACTGATTCAACAATATGAGTTTGGATCATCAGTGCCGAAACCCAAAATTAGCACTAAAAATCTTTAAAAAAAAAACAACCATTAGCTAGCTCTTGTGCAAGGAAAAAAATATGACATCAAAGTTTCCTTCTCCTTTCTGTCCATGATGAATCTTGTATTTGAAAAAAAAAAACAGATTAAGAAAAGACATTAAATCAAAGGACAACTATCGCTTTGATAGTGGTTTCATAATTACCCTTATTATATGCTTTGACAATTGAAGAGTGGACAGTCACTCATTTGATTTCTTTCAATTTTATAATCAAGGGTAACATAGGAAATAATATAGTTAATGCTTTGACAATTGAACAAGGGCATTCATTTTGGTACATAAAAAAGGGGAAATGAGGACATTCATTATGGGACTGAGGGAGTATGCAGGTAACTGAAATCACACTTAAGCTGGACAACAACAATAACAATAAAAGCAATGCTATTACCTGAGATGAAAAATTCATGAATGGTTCAAGTTCAGTTGATGAAAGCAGCTTCTCTTTAGTAACCAATTTAGGATACAAGCTGGTCAAAGCAGCCAATCTTGACTGACCTCCATATATTTGTGAACCTGCCACAAATATATGGGTCTTACGTTTGAAACCAAGAGCAGCAAGTAAAAGTATTGCTTCCTCTGGAGTTAAAGGACATAGGCCTTCTGATCTGAGTTCTGCAGGAGAAGGTAACCTGCACAGATTTATACATTTTGATTAGATAATAAACAAATGTTGATGACAGATAGTGCTTTATTTTTTCTCTTTTTCTTCCTAAGACAGAAGGCAGAAAATGTGGGTGTTTCCGTTGTGAAATAATCTGATTACGCAAGATTAAAGAAGAGAGAAAAGAAATGAAAACACAGATTTTACATGGTTCAGCGGTGTGCCTACATCCACAGGTGGTGACAGGGAGAAAGTACCAGTATAAAATAGGGAGATTATAACAGTAGCACAAAGCAATCTCACAAAACCCAAACCCCAGATACACCTAGAGAGCTCTCTCTCTCTCACAAAGAATAGAGAAATCCCTATTCTATAGCTCTAATATTTCAGCACACTCCCAAGAAACAATTGCCGCATAACCACATCAATATGTCTAATCTTTTGTCAGCTCAATATTGGGTTTTACACACTAGTCTAGGGCCAACTAATTCAATTCCTAGTCTAACTAGGACTTGGCTGGTCAATGTGTCTTGACTAAGTCAAGCCACTGACATAACAGTTTCTTTAATTAGAAAAACTGAGTCTTTAAAATGTCTACGAAACTTCACAAATATTGAAAACAAGCCAAATAGAATGACAAACTAAAACCAAAATAAACCAGCCATATATTCACAAGCAAACATATATGAAACAAATATAAAGCAAAAATGACATGGCACATACTTTGTGGTCTTCTTGATCTGTGTCAATGCAGGGAAATGGATTTCACGATATGCTTCCAACTCTTGTCTCTCTTCTTCACCACCACCAAATTCACATAAAGAATGAGCTACCATATCAATTTCAAATCTCAGGTGTACAGCTAGATATCTGGAAGGTTTCTTAGCACGACTGCTGCTTTCCTTCTTATTTGATACTGCAGATGGACCAATAAGATAATGATCCAGTGGCCCAGTGTCACCTGCATGCTGGCGTAACCTTTGAAGAAGCAAAGCACCAGTTTCTTGTATTTTAGGAACAAATTGCAGAGCGTGAAAATTACATCTGCATCGAAGTCTCTATATGAAGTTCCCCAATTAGGAAGAGCAAAGTAGGCAAAAAGGTCACAACAAACTAAGGAAGCCCAAGTAACAATGACAGTCCAATAAATCTATCGGAAACTTGCAATAGACTGGAATGTCAAAGGCTAGTGATTTACCTGCAACTGAAACGGTATAGGGTCAAATGCCAAGCGATTCCCAAATCCAAGAAAATGGACAACTCTATTTTTAAATAGAATAGGGAGAATCATCTTCAAGTAAAATCTTGGCTTTGCCTCTTTCATGATATCTTCATCCGTCACCTGGGACAGCATTTCAAGAATCACCATGAATAACCCATCATTTGGAATTAATACTTAATACTCATTAATTTGAGGAACTTACAACACTACCGATAGCCTCCAAATCTAATGACCGCAAATCCTTAGGAAGTTCCTTCACTATCCGAATATCAGGAGTCAAGTAGTTAATAAAATGCTCCTCCTGATAGATATCGCTGAATTGACTATAAAATTATACAATTTGATATTGTCACATTTCCATCTAAAGTTAAAAATAAATATTTAAAATAAATAAACCCACACAATCTCAAACCAATATAAGTCACTAAAACAACATTGAAAAACACACACACACACACACAAACATTACATGAAGCAATTCCATTTAGAATACATGATCAACAATAACCATTAGAGCAAAAGACATACATACAAACACCAAGGGCAAACTATAACACCTCCTTTTCCCCGCCATTCATATTAATATCACCTCTATTGTAGGATGATTCAATGCATACGCCTAAAAAACAATAGAACAATATTAAAAAGGACTTCTATGTAAAAATTTATTCTAAATAATCAAATTCATTATGTCTTATCCGCTTAGTCTTTTGAGCTAAGTAGTCGTTTAACATTATATCAAAGCCAAGTTTGTTTGTTCTTGTCACCACATGCCAGACTCATTTATCCTTGTTTTGGTTTCAGATAGGTCATCAGATCTGTTTGTCTTTTTTTCAGTTTCTATTACATCTGGAAGTGAGAAAATGGGGTTAAGAAATACAATATTAATTGGGTGAATACTTGGTTACAGGTATATGTATTATTGGGCCTCTCCACCTGCTAGCTTAAGCTTTTGAGTTGGATGCTTTAACATTCTAAAAGCTCAGATGATTTCGAATCCAGCCACTGAATATAGCCTTTTCCTAATGCAAGAGCACAATCACCATGGCAAAAAGACTCAATCGATGAAACAAATAATGTGATTGGGGAAAAGAAGCATGTCACCTTGCATCTCTCCATACGCTACTGTACAAAAATCTGGGAATAACAAGAGTTGAATTAAGTAAACGCGCGACCATGACAGCATTACAAACCTGTTGCAAATCAGAATGACATTAGAAATACAAAAGGTACTCTTAACAATAAATTGCTTCTTTAGAAGCAAAGCCTTTTCTTTTCTAAAGAATAATGTAGATTCATCATTAATGAGATTGGGATACATAAAGAGTAATCATAACAGCAAAAATTTGATCCACAGGTATTACTTACAGCAACTCGCTGCTGGTTAATCCCACCGTTTGCAGTTACCAAAATGTACCCATTATTTCCCTCTATTACAATATCAAAGAAAATGCTTTGTGAGAACCAGCTTAAAACGTTAGATCCATGTTTTTAGAAATATTTAAGATACCCATTCACAGCAGTCACCCACACAAAAACTTTAAGACACACACACATGCATGCAGAAGGGTAGAGAGATAGAGAGTCACCACTAGGTTCCCAGTTACGTTGATCAGCACAAGGTCTCCAAGCAGAAGCAGGAACAAACGGCTCCTGCCACAAATCTTTTGGCTCACGTTTATTCGCTCCCTGTGTCATAGCACAAATCCAATGAAATCATGCAAAAACACTTAAAGGGGAAGATTAAAAAAAAAGTGTTCTTCCTCTATAGAATTATAAGTAGAGTCAAGATAAAAACTGATATCCAAATACCTCGGCCAAGGCATGGGCAGCCAAAGCCAACAACCTTCCGTAAATACCTTTCTGTGGTCTTTTACCTTTAGCATACTTTCTCAAATTTTCCTGCAAACATTTCAAGTAAAGAAACCAAAATGAAAATCACAATAACCTCAAGACATCAATTTTCCTAACCTTTCTTAAACTTTTCGACATACATCACTGCTCCTAACTAACATCAATTAAGTTTTCTTTCTAAATGGAGTTAAAGATACTGTCAATGCATGCTATACAGAGGGATTGCAATTCTCTATTGTTCCTAAGGTAACACCATTACATAGATTGGATTTCTGTCACATTATCAACAATTTAAATAGATACAAAAACAGTGCCATTCGACGATTGCTTAAAAGCTGACAACATGAGAAAATTCAGCTAATTCAGCCAATAAGACACATGACATAATGCAGTATTTGGTGTCGCGTAAAGTGGAACGCTCAGAGAGAGAGGAACAGGAGATTTCTATTCGAAGAGTTCACGATACATTTACCTACGGCTATGAACTCAGCCTAAAGTTGACAAATTGTATTCAATTTCACATTTCTTCCTAATTTCATTTATTCATTACAATTTTCTCACTCGTTCTCACATTTCGCATATCAAAAATTCAGTTCTTTTTTACATCAATCCCAACCTGAAATATCATAAATCTCAAATTCCAAATACCATTTCTATTTGATACAATAATGGAAATTCTAATCTTTTTCAATAAATATAGAGCTCTTTCTCAAAAATTCAAATTGATATTTCATAACATACCTGAACCAAAACCGAGTTCTCCGAAACCCGAGTTTTAGAATCACGATCAGGTCGTTGATCCTGCAATCGCAAGAGCATAATCCAATTGACGAAGAAAAACAAAGCCACCAAACCAATCAGAGCCACAGCTCCTTTCACTCGCTTTCGACTGTACCACGCTCTCGCAGCCCTTCGCTTCTTCACCTTCAGATCCCAAAACGACGCCTCCTCCGCCGCCGCCGCACGAGATCGACTCGGAGTGGCGGGCGAGTTTGGCCGGGCGTGGAAGGAGCTGGACCGGGACCGGTCCGAACCGCCGGTCTCGTAGTCGAGATAAGCGCTTTGGTGCTGGTTTAGCTTACTGTTGGATTGGAGATCTAGAGTGGGGTCTGAGAGGGTACGGGTTGTCGCCATGGGTCGGGAGATCCGACCCGAATGCAATGAATGCGTTTTGGTGTTGCAGAATGAATTGAATTGAATGTTGGGAAAAAGTGCCAAGGAATGGGAGCGTTAAATATTTGAAGACTGTTCACTCAGCTCGCGGTTTTTTCGTTTGTTTTTCTTAGATATTCGCTGTCGTTTTGTATTCTTGAATTGAATTCTATGCCGTTTACTTTCTTTCTTTTTTTTATTTATTTATTTTATCGGTAGTTTTATAACAATTGTTTTTTTTTTTTTTCCTTTAAGTAATTTATTAGGCGAATTTGCAATTTACATACTTAAAGTTTTTGGAAAATTTTGATTTTACCACTTTTAAGGTATCAAAATTTGGACTCAATACCTGGACATTACATATTATTTGAATTTAAGTAATTTCATCTGTGTTGTAATGAGGTGTATGCTAAATATCACCTCAATTCAAACAACTTAGTTTTATGAAAGAGTAAGTTTGGTATTATAACTAATTTTACAATTTTGTCACATGGTGACTCGTGAGTGGTGAAATCATGGACTTGCCATTTTATTTCTATTACTTAAAACTTGCCACATAGACAAGTTGTGACAAAAGTAGTGAAAATTGTTGTGACATTAGACTTACTCTTTATGAAACTAACATCTAAAATTTTAAGAGGTAAAACCAAAATTACTCTAAAATTTAAAGTTCCAAATTGCAATTTAATCAATTTACAATAACTATTAATATTGGTAAGAGATAATGGATTTTTTAAGGAAAGAATATAACATGATTTTCTTATCATATATATATATATATATGGTTTGAATTTATTAACATATTATTTCATGATAAATTCTCTTTATTATAATAATATAAGATAGTAATAGGGTTGCTTTTTTTTAGTAGATTACTTGGGCAATAACTGGGTATACATTGGATTCGTTGAGATGTGAACACATGACAATTATTTAACATATATCTAAGGACTAATTACAACTTACTCATATGTGGTTTGATCGAAATTTAAGTTACCTACCCATGGTTTGAAATTTGACACTTTACCTATCTGAGGTTAGCTCAGTTAGGGTACCGTTACCCACTTCTGTTAAAAATGAGACTAAATATGTATTTTTGCATTCTTTTATGTCTCTCGAGTTTTGTAAAAATTAAGAAACCAGAGTTATTGGTCTAATGATTAAGAAATCAGAAGCTCAATTGAAGGAATGGTTAGTCTGATGCAGAAGAAACCAAAGTTATAGACCCATATCTGCATTGTATGAACATATCAAGCCCAACCCATTGCAGGTTCAACAATGACATCATTATACCCATAAGCTGTCATATTATTATGACCATCAGTCATGGACTCCACATCTGAATCTCGATAAAGATAATGAAAAGGATTCTGCAAATATACAATATCAACATCTGATAGAAGAACACCATAACCGAGTTGCAAAAACTCTCTTAGAATACGAAATTTCGGTGCTTTTAGCTATTGCAATCCATTTCACCCACTCCAGGATGCTTTTCAGATGAGTGTTCAGTATTAATTAAATATGTGTTGACTGAAATAAGAAAGTTTTAAAATGCAAACGCGAGCTATGCCGTCCATTTTACCCAGCTAAAAGCAACTATAGATTTAATAGAATTCAGCAAAAAAAAAAAAAAAAAAAAAAAAAAAAATTTCAACCCATAGACAGCATGGTTCCCTCCTGTCCTCGCAATTGAATCAATACCTTCATTTGGATCTCTCTTATACATCAGAACATATTCTGATTCACAGAATTGGCAATCTCTTCATCCAAAGCAACAACCACATAATTGGGTATACCCACTCTCTTGATGTTAGTGAACCAGACTTCCAACATGTCCAACATGTTAGACCAACAATTCCTTCAATTGAGCATCTGGCTTCTTCTACATCACACCAATAACTCTGGTTTCTTAATTTTATAAAACCCTTAATTTTTTGATATTATTTTCTCTTATTATTTTATGTTTTTTATGTTTGAAGGCTAAATACATATTTAGCCTCATTTTTAACAATGGTGGATAACGAAACCCTAATTGAGCTATCCTTAGTTGGATAAAGTGTCAAATTTCAAACCATGGGTAGACAACTTGAATTGCAGCCAAACCACAGATAGAAAAGTTGTAATTAGCCCTTATCTAAATCTCTACGGATCCATTGCATAGAAGCAATGGACATGTTAAGATATAGACAAATGAAAATTATTTGACACATGTCTAAATCCCAATAGATCCAGTACACAAAAACACTAAACTCAAGCTGAGTTCTTTATTATGTAATTCTAAGCCTATTGATCAACTCCCATTTTTTTATATAAAAAAAAAAAAAAATAGTCTATTGTTCAACGGTAACAGACTTTATTGTCTATTTGAAACCAACGTGTGATTTAGAATTTGAATAAATATTTAAAAGTACTAATTTATATTAGTTTACATGCTGATGATGTGATGAACTTTAATTTACTAATAAAGAAAAATGATATGATATTTGCATTATAATAATTAAATTATTTAATTAATAGGTCATTTTCAGTTGGTAAAATTTCTTGTGCGGACGCTATTTTTATATATATATATATATATATATTCATATCTGTCATTCCTCACAAAACAGAAGTCTTGAATCTTCTTAATGAAAAATCGTTGTTGGTGAAATGTATTGTCATTTATGTTTCACCCGATTCATTAGTCATATAGATTCTAGTTATCTCAACAAGTAAAAGTTTTAATGATTGCATAAAAAATTTAGGGTTCGTTTGGAAACAACTTATTTAGCTGAAACTAAAAATTTTTTACTGAAAGTATTGTAGATAAAGTTAAAAGTTAGCTGAAATAGTATAGTGAGACTCATGAATAGTACCAAAAAATGCAATGAGACTCATGAATAGTTGCAAAAATAAGTTAAACAGTAAAAGAAGCTAGCAGATATAAACTATCTCAAACACAACCTTAGAACTCAATTCCTGCCTATACCAAAAGTGAATTAGATGTCTTGCAGATGCCATGGTTGAAACTCTATATCCAAAAAAAAAAAATCATTAATCCTCCAATATCTTCCCCTCTTTGCGATTGAACCCACTACACTACTAAAAAGTAAAAACATTCATTTCAAACATCTTTTTTTTAACAGAAAACCTTTATTGAAAACCAAACAGGTAAAACAAAACATCTATCTATTTTTTTTTTTTTTAAAAAGAACAAAACATCCACCTAGAATTCACCTATTCTTGAAACTTCATTGAATAAAAGTAGTAGTAAAACCAGGTTGCTTAAACAACTTTGAAGCAGTTGGATCAATTTAATTTATAGTATACAACGCACGTGATGATGGTACAGCCTGGGTCTGATTCACCAAAGTTGTCGTGTTGCACACTTGCACCTCACATTTTTCTTTCACAACCCGCAACCGCAAAGCCACATTTTTGGCGTTTTATTTTATTCTCTACTACTACTATATTTTCCACCACTTCAGATTCCTAGTACACACTGTATTCTCTATTCAAGGATTTATCACATAACCGACCCGTCTCAATGGCATTTTGCTGGTCCTCCCTAGACTCCTTTTGCATAAGAGGTTGAAAATTCTGGTAGAGTAGCATATTTGAAACTTGAAAGTGACTACAAGGCACTCAAAACAAATCCTAGTATACTGTACCCATTACTAACAAGTTTAGCAGCACATCAATGCATGACATCTCATGCCAACAAAGAATAGCTGCATCCAAAATTGCAATGGGGTCCTAGTTGGGTTTGATTTGAATTTTGATTAAAATGAGTGGATGACACCCAATCCGAAGTCCAAAACTACAGATCAAAATTACCTGCACTGAGTTAAAAACATAGTGGGTCAAGTAGATAACAAATTTCCACCTAGAAATGTGGTACAGCGGTTATGGTCTTGGTACAGGTAGATCTTTAGTTGCAGCCTCCAGGGATGAGAGAGTGACATTGATTTGGCTTATTAACACCTCTACTAGCGTTCTGGGTGGGACTGAGATCAAGTTATGACTCAACTCACTTGAGGGAGCCCGCAACCTCTCGTCTGTGTAGAAGAGTTACTACGATCATGCTAGGTCGAGTAAGCCATAGCTGGCCTCCCTCACCCTCTTTGTTTGGGAGGAAAACTTAGCTAACAAATTTGAAAATGAGTGCCAAGAATAGCCCCAGAATATACAAAATATAAGTGCTCAACAAATGGAATTTGCAACTGCTAATAATCCAGAAACAAAGAAAGAAATTTGCCTTGTGACCAAACCAAGATATGTACATAACCAAGAAATTTGCTTATGCTCAAATGAGTTAAAATTTTTATTATGCCGCAAAACATTCAGAATTCACATTGAATATCACAAGTTGTAAAATACACAATATATAGCACCCTTTCCAGCTAAATATATACCTTAATATGCAATTTTCAAGTTAAGTGACCTTTCGATACAACTTATTTTCAGCTTTTTGAAAATGGCGACTGAAAAATGTAGGGGACATAATTACATAGATCTAATCTTGATACACCTTCCGGACCTTTCATCTGCATGCTTTGGCCATCCCCTGGCTTTTGTGTAGCTGTATACAAAACTGCCAACAAGACTTGTAAGTCTGACATGGCTCGGCCACTTAAAATGACATGTCGATGGCCTCATGATCTGGGGTCCTATATGCAAAACCAGATTCATCACTTGAACGCCTCTTGACCACACTTGCCCTTTGCACTAAACGCACCAATGATTGCACAACTTCGGACATGGGAGGCCGAAACTCAGGTTCCGGCTATACAGAACACCAAAATTGTAAGTTAAAAGATTCTAAAAAAATAAACATAAGACAACCAAATAAGTATGCCTATAGGACTAACAATGAAGTGGTTTCAAACATGAATAGGTCATGTTTGTGACATACACCTAATAATATAGAGATGAATGTATGTTTGAACCAAACTTTTACAACCAGATCAAAGATTTTTGAAGCATAAAGCAATGAACTGCTTTTTTTTTGGCTGGTGCTATGTAGCAATGAGCTTCTTTAAATGGTTAATTCCTCTTTGTTTATCAGAATCTAAACACTATCTTAGATTCAATCTGAGTATTAATTAAGTCTTTTACCTGTACACATATTGCAATGATGTCAGCAAATCGTGACAAAGACTTTGCAGGATACATGCCATTCAGGGCAGGATCAACCATTTTTGCCAAGGCATCTATATCATGGAGTTGTGGGGTAGCCCATCTCACAAGTGATTGTTCTGATCTCACCCTTGAACTATACAACAGAAGAATATAAGCATAGAGGAAAACTGTGTGGATAAGACAACATCAAGAATAATAAAGAAACTGCCACAAAAAATCCAAAACATTAACAAGGTTTCAAGCAATGTAGGACACTTCTACCTGTCTAGCGGCTTTCTACCAGTCAAAAGCTCCAACATCACCACCCCAAAGCTGTATACATCACTTTTTACAGTGTATATCCCTGATAATGCAAATTCCGGAGCGCTATAACCAAACGAACCAACCATTTGAGTTGAAATCTGTGAAGCATCAAGAAGACAATTTTTCAGGCCAGCACACAACAAAAACTGTGTAGACAGCAAGCACCAAAATGCACAAAGGAAATGAAATCCTTCACCAATCCAGAAGCATAACATAATTCTGTTTATCTACCTGCCGCTCTGTGTTTGGAGTTAGAGCAGCCAAACCACAGTCTGACAAATGAGGATTGAGCTCTTCATCAAGTAAAATGTTTGCCGATTTGAAGTTTCTATGTACAACAGAAGGCAAGCACACTTCATGCAAATACCTGATAATCAAAACTATAATTTAGAAGGGAAATTGAAGAAAGTATTGGAGCACGCAGATACACATCCCAACCCACACAACATAAACACTTATGGGTGAAAAAGATAGAGAATACTTAAAGTTTTATACACATATAACATACTCTAAGGCTCGAGCAGTTCCAAGGGCTATCCTAACACGTGCATTCCAAGTCAGAGTCTTGCTACTATCTTCAGCAAAATGGAGTATGTCGTGCAAACTCCCATTTCCTACATACTCATAAACTAGAAGACGCTGTCCATGCTCTGCACAATATCCAGCCAGTGTAACGACGTTCGGGTGCCTCAAACGTGACATATTTGAAATAGCTTCAAGAAAATTATCTTCCTCCTGTAGTGACAGTGCTGCATTGTCGATCTTCTTAATGGCCATTATCTAGATAAACAGAAGATATAATGATTAATTCAGTGTCATCCTTGTTAAAGGGAAAAATGAGGTCATCAAGGGTTATGACAGCACAACAGCGAATATTGCTATAATTTTTAACGGCAATACAACAACAGCAAAAATAAATATATAAATTTAACCATAATAAAGTAAAATCACCTTTCCATTAGTGAACTCTGCTTTGTAAACACGACCAAGGGAACCTTCACCAATAAGAAATTCTTGACTAAAGCTATTTGTTGCTGTCTGGAGAGTAGCAACAGTATATGAGGTTGCAGTGATGGGCGACCTTATTCTCTTTACAGATCCATTTTTCCCTTGCATCCTATCAACCGTTGATTTTTCAGCAGGTGGGGGCTTCAGATCTGTAACTGCAGCCATGCTTCTTACTATCTGCTCTTGCATCACAGTATTTACTGTAAAAAGAAAGGAGGAAGTATAAAAACAGTCAGAATGTCACACAATAGCATTCAGTCTAAAATATCAAAGAGAGTTTTAAAACCATTTTGACATGAAGGAGATATTCAGATTTTACTGAAGATTGATTTGTTGGTAGAACAACTGATTAACCTGCACAAATTTATTTACTAACATCTAATACTTCTGCAAGATAGAAACATGAACTTGTTTTTGTTGCAAACCTAACAGATTTTACAGTTTATTTCAATTGATTTGCTTTCATAAAAATCATGGCCCTTCATAAATTAAAATTTCCAATCACAATAAAGGCTAGCTTAATAGCAGAAGAAAGAGTGAGATTGAGAGAACAAAGAACAAGGGAAAGAGAATCTACCATTACTTGTTCCAACTGAGAGACTACCCTTCGGAGTCCTAGCACCAGTGTCCTTCTTTTTATTCTTTCGAATGCAAAAAACAAGAAGTAGCACAACTAAAGCCACAAACACAGAACCCAGGATTATGCCTACTATAGCCCTAACTGACAATCCCTTATCAGAATTAGATGATCCACCATTAGAATTCTGTGCGGACGGTGCATGAGATCCAGAATGAGTGCGATTAGTAGCTGATTTTCCAGGAGGAGGTGGGGTATATGGTGGTGGAGGAGGAGCGGGACCATTGTCAAATGAATTTCCATCATATCTGTTTCATTCCTGAAAACTAAGTTAAAAGTGTTGCAAAAGGTTGAATTTACAAATTAAATTGGCATATAAGAAACAAAACAAGATGCATGACCACTTACATAAAATTAGGGATTGAAATAATATTTTGAGGTATCCATCCATTGAATTGGTTGTTCGCAACATTTCTGTGGAAAATATAGGGTGTAATAACAGTAGGAAGGTAGATAATGCAACTCTAGATCACAAGATATAAAAAGAGAACTTACAGATTAGTCAAAGGCAAACTGGTAAGAACATTAATAGAACCAGTCAATTGATTGTTCTGCAAATAGCTGCCACAAGTTCAGATATCATGAGACGTTTAAACAAAAGTGCACAAAGATTTAGAACAATGCCACTTCAAGAAAAAGTAGCACAATTAAATACTCACAGCGAAGAAAGATTGGATGCCAAACCCAAGGAAACTGGAAGATCTCCAGAAAATTTGTTGGAAGAGAGATCCCTACATTCACAAGCAAGATGGCACGATACATAAACAATCTCAAAAATAAGGAAATAATCTTTTACTGCAAATTATCTGAAAATATGGATGAGGATTAGTAAAAAGTGAAGAGGATATGGCTTGAGCATCACATGAAGTCTCTCACTATCTCCCTCTGGCTAATCGTACCCTCTCAAATTAGAGAGCTTTCTTCTCCATCTAAATCCCATCATCACCTCTTCACTGACAATTCAACCATGAATTCTATCCAAGGTAATCTGAAATAAATTTGTAATGGGGCCTTTGTATATGAATTGAACTAATTCCAAGGATCATTTAGTGCAACTCTGTACACAGTGACTTTTTTTTGCATTCAAGAAATGAAAGTGCTGAAAGAGAAAATTCTTCATCACACTAAAATAAACTCAGCAATGCCTTTTTTTTTTTTGGTTACTAATTTCAGTTTCAATAGAAAACAAATTGAACTGCCAAAAAAAAAAAAAAAGAACTGTGTAAAACAGAAAATGAAAGCAATAAGCCAACTGCTAATAGGATGAACAATCATGAATATATTTATTTGGTTGAATTTGCAAATTCCTAAATGTAATAGGATACATGTCCATGATCTTCCCCGCCACCGGTTTTCTGGTCTTATTTAGTAGGCATGATTAACAGCAGTACACCACAATCATATAACAAATCCTACGAGGGCATTCTCCACTCTCAAACCCAGGATAAATATCAAAAGTTTCCGATTTGATTTCTACAAATTAAATTCAGTTCAATAAGTGACCTATATTTAAACATAAGGATCGATAAAGAGAATCGAACTGGTTCAATTTATTTGATTGACCATTACATTGAAGTTGCTAGGCACCCTTTGACAGCTAAACTGCTAAAGAAATCAACAATAATCGAATGAATATGATTTAAAAAAAAAAAAAAAAAAAAAAATTATAGCAAGGTATCTTACAAGGTTGAGAGGCCAGAAAGATTAGCAAAAATGTCTCCAATTGATTGGGAAAGTGAATTACGGCTTAAGTTCCTGTAAAAAGGATTTTCAAAACGGGAAATAAGAATACCTCCAAATTGCAACTAAAAGCATAATAAGTGAATTGAAATTTCATAGCATTCAAAAAGCCACTCACAAATAATGGAGTGTAGGCATGATCTTAAGAGAATAAGGAAGATTCCCAGTTAAGTTGTTGCCCGCAAGATTTCTGCATAATACAATCAATAAGAAGTATTGCATCAAATAACAGAACTACAAAAGTCATGACTTCAAAACTACAGAAACAATCAATAAAAGTTTGAACTTACAGGCTTGTGAGATTTGGTGGTAACTGATATGGGATGGTATCATGAATGCCATTGTCACTCAGATCTCTAACAAACACAAAGTAAATCGAATTAATAACTCAATTAACCCAAAATTAATACAATCCATATAACATAAACAAATATAAAGCAATAACAGGCTCACAATGTTCTCAACGACGCGAGGGCTGAAAGCAAGTATCCCATTGTCCCATTGAGTTTTAGTCCAGAAATGTTACTGATACAACAACAACAACAACAAGACCCATTAACAAAAAATTGACTGATTACACTACCAAATTCAAATCAAGGAATCACATTTACTTTCATACATGGAAACAACAGCTGAGCCTTCACAGGTTACCCCTTTCCATGACTCTACGCAAGGATCACCGCCACTACTTTTCCAATTAGTTAGCTGAGAAGGACTATTTAATGAGGTGAACAAGACCTGAAGAGATTGAGCTGCAACTCAAAATAAACAAAAAATCAAAACCCAAAAAAAAAAAAATTAAATTAAATTAAAAATAAAATAAATTACCCATTAGGTTAATGAGAAAGTTGTTTAAAAAAATAAATAATAAAAAAAGCAAAAAGTTCACATCTTTCAACTCGTTTAGTTTTTCTACATTTTCTGGGCAACCAAACGGGGTTTAAAGGATTAAACTTTGCAAAAATAAAATCATAAAAAAGAAAACCCAGTGCCCAGATAGTCAATGCGCATTTCCCAACATCTAAATCCAAATTTACTATTTTAAAAAAAAACTAATTCAACCAAGCCGATCAAACACAACAATATATACCAAACTGATCGCAATGAACCAAAAAGTACAAAAAGAAAAGAGAAACGAAATGTACCGTCAGAAGGGTCGGTGGTGGCTAGAACAAGAGGTAGAGCAAGAAAGATCAAGGCAATGAACAGTGACACAGTGAGTTGAGAACGAGTTAGAGAGTGCGAAAAAGCAGCTTGTTTGTTAGCCATTGTGAGCTGTGATAGAGAGAGTGAGAGTAATAAGTCCAGTGTTGTGTTTTGCGGGCGGAGCAGTTTCAGAAGTGTGGTTCAGGTGAGGTAGAGTACATGCAAGAGCAACATGGACTCTCAGCAGAAGAAGAAGAAGAAGAAGAAAAGGAAGAGAGGTTGTTGTTAAGGTTGAGATCACAGCAAGTGGCTCTAGACATGGTCATTAAGAAAGGGACAGAGAGTGAGATGGAGATTCGAAGCTTGGAGTTAAGAAGAAAGAGAAGAAAAAAACACAAACCATGACAAACGTATTCAATGAAAAAAAAAGAGTGTTTGTGTGTGTTTGTGTGCATACGTGTTGTTTTTGTGTGTGTGTGTGTGTGTGTCGGTGAAGAAAGGAAATTTTGGTTAAAAGGAAAAAAAAAAAAAAAAGAAAAGTAAAGAGAAAAATAATGTAAACAGAGGAAAAGGTTGTTTGGAGTAGGCAAGGAACGTATGATTATGAAGCTTTTGAGGTGTCTCTTTCTCTCTCTCTTCTGTGGTCTTTGACTATGGGTTTTCCCATGCTGGCTTTTTTTTTTTTTTTTTTGAATCGCCTAAATTTCTCTTCTCTTTGGTATTTCAACACCGTGTCTAGAGATTTGCCATGTCGGCTATCAAGATTGAATTGAGTGCATTTGAAATAAGAGCATAGGTACCGTGCAAAAAATTTTTTTTTTTTAAAGTAGTGCGGGGTCCTTAATATTTTTACAATTTTTTTATAATAAATTGTTATTGTTTATAATTTAAATCCACTATTGAGTTATTTAAAATTTGTTATGAAAATATTGTGAAATTTTTTTGAATATAACATTTCTCTTAGCATAAATTCCTCTAATTTTTCTATTTTACATATTCACTTTTCAAAACATTTCATATTAAATTATCTACTTTGCACAACATTTAATAAAAATATAAATTTATTTTATTTAATTATTTATCTTTCTTCACGCGCAACAATTATTCACTATCTTTATCTTCAGAATATGTAAAGAAAAAATTAAAAAAAAATAAATGCAAAATGAATAGTGTTATTGTAAATTTACATGGTTATTATAGAAACTATGTATTTTTACACAACTTTACATTGACTAATGTAGGTGAATTTTGGGCTTAGTTGGCTAGTATGTGGTTATTTTTCTATTATATAAGCAGTTAAGCATTGATGCAAGTACTAACGAAATAAATAATGGGTTTTAGTTAGTTAACATATTTTATCGTCAAACAAGAGATCTAGGACTCAATTGGTGTCTCATTCTAATGATAATAAGCAATCATCATAGAACCAACGTCTTAGGTTTGAAATACTTTCAAAAATATTAAAAAGGAAAAATTTTATATGTAAATCTTACTAACGTGACAATATACGTGATTATTGTTATTTAGAAAGAAAGTGAGGGTTGAAGTGGCCAATGGTTATAGGAGTAATGCTACAAGCATAAACTATTTTACAACATTTTTACAAAATGTTGATGTGATCAACCTCTTATTGGTTATTATTTAGGTCCACCATTAATATCACATTTTTATTTATTAATAATTACTCATCACATCAGTAGTTTGTAAATTTTTTTGTAAAATAATTTGTATCTCTAGCATTATTCATGGTTATAGTATTCTGCTATTCTTTTAAGTGCCAATCTGAATCCCAATTCCCTTCTATCACTCTTTATCTCTACCTATAAAACGTACCATTGCCAGTTTAACGCTCAATTCACGTCAATCCCAAAAAAAAATGTGGGATTTTAAGATGTACAAAAGTTGACTGAAGTTGAAACTAAAACAAATTGACCTATTAAAAAAAAAACCCAAAAAAATTTTAAGCTGTTTATTGCGCTCCCTGGTGGTGACAATTTCGTCTTCGACACATTGCTTGAATAATGAGTAAGACATTTGTTATGGGAGATAAAGATAGTTTGTTAAAGCACGCAAGAGATATGATCACATTTCACATAAAACTTAGTTATCTTCAAAATATTTTAAATTTATACTTATATATGATTTGAATTAATGATCCTTGAGATTAATTCAAAGATAATAATGATGCTCAAGTATGTTTAATACAAAACTTATACTACTTATTCAAATACTTCAAATTGAATCGACCATTTCAATGCCATTCTATATATAAATCTCAATTTACAACACTGTGAATCTGTGATCCTACAAAAATGTGGTTACAGCCAATGTGATGATGACGATGGCAACTATCTTCTCGGAGCATTTAAGAATATATATAGTATTTAAGACTCTTAGAGCATAGATTTACGTTAACTTCATAAGGCATATAATCTGATTTGAAGAGTCAAATATACTATCCATATATTGAATTGTGCTTTAAAGTGAAACACTAGCTATCACAGATTCTTTTTCATCTTCTTCTTTTTTGATAGGACTATCACAGATTCTGATAAAACCTTAACTTGTAAATATAATGCCAATTTACGATGCAAATATCATTAGATTAATATCTTCTTTCCGAAAGAATTTTATATTGTAAAAAGTTTTCTTTATTTTTATAACAAGTTGTTTATATTTAAAAACACCATATTTCTAAGGATTTATATTCTTTTTACTTTTTTTATAATTCAATCATTGCAATGGGGGAATGGAGATTTGAACCCTAGATGTCATGTATACACAAAGAAGTTATATTATTTTTCCTAAGGTATTATTTGGACCATGTTTATAAATTTCTGTAAAATTAAGTCGAGTATGTTAATTAACCGACTATGTAATTCAAATTCAATTCAAGGTTAATTATACCATAGTAAACAAATTACCAATCACAAAGAATGGTAAAGCAAATAGATAACGAAGTGAAAAACCAATAGCGTAGCCAAAAAATGAAGGAAAAAAAAAACACTCTAAGGGTTTAACCACTAACCCTAAGACAAAAATCCATTAATAAAATTGAAAGTAACCCTAATTTCTAATTGTTACATCCAAAAGTAACTTATTCACGTGACCCTTTGTGACTTCAACCCAATTGAACTCTTCTATTGTGGAATTTGTCCTCACAAACTTTCTGCTCATAACTTCAAGGGCTATCTTAAAAACTTTACAACAACTTAACTGTATTGATGTACCGTAGCTTCAACTTGATCACCAAATAGTAGAAATATCGATCTTCAAATTCACCCTTGTGTCTTTTGTATATATATTGGTGAATTGAGAGAGAATCTACAACTCAATCGATTAAGACTATCAAGCTATGTCGAAAAGACAACGACTTCCCTTTCTTGAGTTGTTCTTAGGACTGAACCTTGATTTTGAAAACATAAAATAAAATCTATGACACACAAAACAAACAATTTGTTCACGGTTTGTCAAACTAAACACTCTAGACCTAATAACTTTGAACAAAAATGATTAAGGCCGTGTTTGGCTTGACGTAAAATGTTTTTCAAGTTTTCAAGTGCTTAGTTGCATTCCAAAAAATGTTTTGAAAAGTATTTTCAAGTATTTGATTGTATTCCCAAAAATACTTTACGAAACACATTTTCTACTACTTTCTTACATTTTCCTAGCCTCTAAACAAAAATCAAAACAAAACATTCATCAAAATTGGTCAAACTGAGAGAGAGAGAGAGAGAGAGAGAGAGAGAGAGAGAGAGAGAGAGAGAGAGAGAGAGAGAGGTAGTGACGATGAGCTTCAGGCAAAGACGACTAGCTCGGGTCATGGGTGATTTGATTTTGGTACTTGCTAGCTCAATTTGGATACATCGAGCTTTGGGGCTTTGTAGGTCCAAGGGAAAAGAGAGGAAAGAGAGAGAGGAAAAGGGAGAATGAGAGCGGCATTTGGTGTTGGACGTTCGGCGGTGAGGATGAGGTTGAGGGTAGCATTTACAGGAACGAGGGCTCTCTCTCTCTCTCTCTCTCTCTCTCTCTCTCTCTCAATATAGGGAAAACAAAAATGTAAAAAGAGGGTCCACTCGGCCTATTTCAAGGTCAGCTAAAAATTGATTTCAGTTTGACCATGTTTTCCTATCTACCAACAGCCTTAAGGATATAAAATATTATACATAAAAGTTTTTCAGCTTAAACAAACACAACCTAATATTTTATGTCAAATCAGGATCAACCCAAGTTTCAATCCACTATAAAATATTAAATTTAAGGTGTCTTTTTTATTTATTTTTTTTTTTGATGAGAAGGTGTCTTTTTTATTAGAGTATATCTTTTGTTGTTGCTAATTAATGATAAGATGTATATTATTTTTATTTATTGATTAATAGGAAATATTATATTTAGTTTTAGATAAAATAATCAAAGATTATATAATCGGTTTTGACAGAGGCTACAACCGACTAAGATACACTCTGAATCTGACTGCAGGGGATTCAAAATTCTTTACCCTACCAGTCTGCCTAACCTAGCTAAACTCGAAAACGACAAGTATTTTAAAGAAGGGGTAGGAGTTGTCCTGGTTACCCATGATTGTGGACCATTATTACGATAAAAGCCTTTGATCTTCACAGCTTTTGGTACTTGTTGTGGTGAGTACAGACTACAGACTGAGAATGAGAGGGCCAAGTCGGCAGGTTCGAGTAGTTTGGTTTTGGTTTCAAAAGTTAAAAAAAAAAAAAAAAAAAAAAAAAAAAAAACCAAACCTGACAATCAAACTGAGACTTGGATTGCACATATGTATAAAAATAAATTTTTTGAATAGATGGCCAAATTTGTACGCTGTAGGGACACTTGCTTTTTAGACTTTGGAAAGTTTCTGATCACCTTTTTCTTTTTCTTTTTTTTTTATTGGTTAAACTCTGATGACCTTTTTCACTTTCTGATAGTGATTAGAAGTAATTAGGATTGTAATGCATGCTCAGATATATAGTTTTGATGCCAATTCATTTCCATCATGACGATTTATGACAATAACATGTATATATAAAATTATTTATGATAATAATAATAATAATAATAATAATAATAATAATCTGCTATGCTATATATTCTAAAAAAAAGAAAGATCTGATATCCTTTTTGATGAGTATAATTATCTGCTATCCTTTTCTTTGATGGTGATGGTGGTCTCATGGAGTGACATTAGTGTAACCACTCACAGTCACAGACAAAAGAGTGTTGTACTATTGTTGTTAATTATGCCATATAAAACAAAATTAAATAAATGAATAAAAGCAATTTTCAGAATAGTCGTTGCGACGTGATTTGACATCTTATTAGAAACCTTGTCGCGATAGAATTATGTTTTAATTTTAAACTTGATTTTGTTTTTATAATATGTGTTTTAATAAAATTATTCTGATGGTTCCAGTTAATTTAATTAAGTAATAATTGTAACAATATAAGCTATATCCTATTATTTATTTTGTAATTCATCTATGTACTATATTTTTTTCATATCTAAAGAAAGGTTTTTTTTTTTTTTTTTTTTTTTTGTTTTGGAAATATATGCATTAAGCAAATACCTCATTTACGTCAATTTTTTTTGTAAAATCCTAGCAAGTTTTTTATTTTTTTATTTTCTTTATGCAATATTCTACTGTGTAATGACTAAAACACTCCAAGTAATTACTAAATTCCAAAAATACCCCCTTACCAAACCCATGTCAATTTAACCCGATTAAACTTTATTAAACCCGAGTAACCCACAAAATAAACTACACCCAAACCCCATATAGTAACTAAACCAATCTCACGCGCGCCTAACCTTTCAACAATGCAAATTTTTCCTCAGTTTCTTGGCGATCAAACACATAACACAATCAATCACTTTAGAATTTTTTTCACACTTGTTCACCAAACAATTCCTAATCTCATATTTGCACTGTTTCACCCTTGACAACCCATAGTTGTAGATTAATGGTGACAAATTCAACTCACTGCCACCTAATATATATAAATAGGGGATTGTGAAGTTGTGAACTACCTTAAGCATACAGGGAAGAAGTGTTTGGTAATTAGTTAAGGGTGTTTTAGTCATTACACAATGAAATATTTTATTAAGGCATAATAGAGAATTTGATAGCTGGGTGGAATTGGGAATTGTGAACTATGAAGCAGAATTTTATTTCCAAATAACATTAAATATTAAAAAAATTTGTTAGTTGACACGTTTTAAAATAATGTTGAAAACTAGTATCTTGAGTGTTTAAAACTCGAGTTCCAAGATAAAAATCGAGTTTTTAAGTCTTGATTTGTGTAGATCAAATGTTGGAAATCGAGTTTTTAAGACTCGAGTTTGGAAATCGAGTCTTAAAAACTCGATTTTACTTTGGTTTTTGCTTTTTGGATCTCGAGTCTTAGAGACTCGAGATGCTAGTTTCCTACTTTCTTTATTAACCATCTTAACTTACTACATTCTCCCTCCATATTGTGTTATTCTGCACATTACCCCCTATGAAGCATGTATACTCCAAACATAAAGGGGGAAACTTCCCCCTCCAAAAAAAAAAAAGAAAAAAGAAAAAAAAAGAAAAGGGACAAATCCAAACCACCTAAACGTAAACCAACCCCAACCATAAACAAATCTAAACCATGCACCAACTCTGCCATGTAGAAAAAAACCTTCATAACAACTTCCATGGCCAAATCAACCCCTCACCTCAATGATAGCCGTGACATTACCAATCTTGCAGTCAACTTCCGCAGTCACCAAAAAGCCATGAGTTCATCACCATGCACCACCTATGTACATAGCAATGGAGGAGAGAAAATGGGAGGGTGACTGTAGAAGAGAGAGAGAGAGAGAGTAATTTTTTTTTTTTGGTGCAAAGTGTTTGTTTGGAAATAATTTATTTAGTTGAAAATGAATTTTTTTTTTTTTATTGTAAATAAAGGTAAAAGTTAGATGAATAATACAGTGAGATCTATAAATAGTACCAAAAAGTGCAGTGAGACCTATAAATAGTAGCAAAAATAAGCTAAAATTGTAAATAAACTGAAATTTTCAGCTTGTCCAAAATGGGCACAAAATGCCTCACCGAATGTAAGCTTGTTTTTGTAATTAATCTTGTGGGTACCTAGAATGTACGGATCTTCGGGTCAAGGGCTTTTTGCCTTGTAGCCTTTTACACCGCATCCTTGGCATGTCCTTCAACGTCCTAGGACGTCCTCGGACGGCTTCACAACGTCCTAGGCATGCATGGCAACGTCCGATGCATGCTTGGCAACGTCCTCGGACGGTGTCCTAGGAGTCCCACATCGAAGGAAAACCCCCCCACTTGCTGCCTTATAAGCTGTGAAGCGAAGGGAGTAGTGTACTATCGGTTTAGTTATTCGAATAACTATAAATCGATGGTACACTACTCCCTTCGCTTCACAGCTTATAAGGCAGCAAGTGGGGGGGTTTTCCTTCGATGTGGGACTCTTAGGACACCGTCCGAGGACGTTGCCAAGCATGCCTAGGACGTTGCCATGCATGCTTAGGACGTTGAAGGACATGCCGAGAATGCGGTGTAAAAGGCTACAAGGCAAAAAGCCCTTGGCCCGAAGATCTGTACATCCTAGGTACCCACAAATCTATTTTGCATTTTGAGGGATTATACATCACCAGATGGGAGTGCTCTAATTTTAAATAAAAAAGTCATTATAGTTGTTCACAAAAAAGGTCATTATATTAGTTATTGGTTTATTTGATTTTTTTAATAATTATTTATTATTTATTTTTATTAGGCAGGTTCCCCTTTTTAGACACAACTTACCCAAACATCACTTATTAACGCCGACCTTCTTTTCTCATAATAAAAACGATCTTATTCTTTAAAAAAATGTTAAAAAAATTAAAGCAGAGCAAATGAATACTTTTTTTTTTTTTTTTTTTGGAGCAGATGAGCAAATGAATACTTAATAAAAGAATTCGCACTATATAAAGAAATTCGCATATTATTAGTGGAACTTAAAAAAAAAAAATGGTTTGTCACTTTATTTCTTTTTTTGAACTATTAGCCCTTCCTTTTAAAATTAGCATTAATCCTCCTATTCCTCAAATCTTCATTGATTCAATAATCACATGCCTTTCACATGGATTTAATATTCTACTAGAAAAAAAAAAATATGGATCTAGCAAGATAGGTATATGAATAATACTAGAGATTCAAACTGTTTCGCAAAAAAATTTACAAACTGCTGTTGTGGTGAGTAATTATTGGTAAATGAAAATGTGATATTAATATTGAGCCTAGATAAAAACCAATAAATGAATACTTTTTTTTTAAAAAAAAAAAGTTAAAAAAATTAAAGCAGAGCAAATGAATACTTTTTTTTTTTTTTTTAAAAAAAAAAAAAAAAAAGGTTTGTCACTTTATTTCTTTTTTTGAACTATTGGCCCTTCCTTTTAAAATTAGCATTAATCCTTCTATTCCTCAAATCTTCATTGATTCAATAATCACATGTCTTTCACGTGGATTTAATATTCAACTAGAAAAAAAAATATGGATCTAGCAAGATAGGTATATGAATAATGCTAGAGATACAAACTGTTTCACAAAAATTTTTACAAACTGTTAATATAGTGAGTAATTATTGATAAATGAAAATATGATATTAATAATGGGTCTAAATGAATAAGAGATTGACTACATTAACATTTTTTAAAAATGTTATAAAATAGTTTGTACTTATAACATTACTCATAGATATATAGAGCCCACGTAAAAAATTGCGTGAAATAATTATACTAGGCCAGCATTAGATACTAAAATGCTCTAGGCTTGCTTGCCATATTCTTAACCTAGTGTTTCTTTCACTTTTAGAACCACCGATCATACTAGTACCAGTAGAATTGATTTTAAGAGAATCACCCTCTTCACAATATGCAAGCTTGCCAAGTAGAAAAGAAACACATCTTTTTATTATTTATAAACTTTATCAAAATTAAGAAAGTATTTATATAAATGGTTAAAAAATTGTGTTTTAAATTTAAAATGAGCGTTTTAAAACGAGCAATTGTAATTACAAAACAATGTTTTTAAAACGCTTTTTTAACCTTCAAAAACGTGAAATATTGTTAAAGATGAATTCAAGTTACCGACGTGACTTGTGACAGCTTCTAATTTTATTCCTTCTCATGGATGGGAAAGCCAATGTTCTGCCCGTGATCTGTCTTAGATTCCTTCACAGAATTACAGGATATAAAACGGCAGACAATCCCACATGTTGACCATGCCATCTTTTATTTATAATCGTTTGGTAAACAAGGTCAAGAAAAAGTGGCTTTTAAAATCTCAATTTCCTTTTTCTTTTTTTACTGGAAGGCATTGTATAATTTTGTGGAGTATAACTCTACAGTGACCTTAATAATATACATAAAGGCACAGCCACATATAAGTTATTCTATGCATACGATACATGCACCATTGAATTCGTGAGAGAGATTTTACACATGTCAGAATCAACAGCACTTCCTCTCCAATCATTGTTGCAAACTTTGTGCTTTATAAGCTAAATTATTTCTCCATTATTGCATATTTGCATGGAGTAAAAGCAACATAAAGAACACTGAGAAGCAACACAGAATACAACCACCTCCAATGCCATGGTGATTGATTGGTGACCATATATGTTATCCCTTCTATTCTAACTCTTCTAAATTATCTTGACTCTAGTATTGTCAATTTGTGAGAGGTTCCTATCAAGGAAAAAAATGTGACAGGTTGCATGTGGTCACCTATTGGTCTAGTTAATCCTTACTAGTGTGCAATTGCAATTTGCAATTCTAGAGCCATTAGCCAAAATGAAGTAAAACCCAGGCATTGATCGTATCATACTTAGAATTTATAAGAGGAGGAAGCTGCAGAGACAAGCAGTCTGGCACAAAATTAATGCTGGTGAGCACAATAAGTTTTCTTATTAACATCAAACTGCAAAGTGGTCAGGGCCTGTGACGAGCATTTAAGGTTCATCCTTTGGCCGTGGCCATTTCCATGGCGGATATTGCAACCTTGTTTTAAAGGTGTTGGTCTTGTCTCTTCATCATTATTGTCCATGGGGAAAGGACAAACTGTGTTAACTCTAACAATGCGGGGTGGTACAAATAACAGTGGCTGGAAAGAAATGTTCACTCTCAGAGGCAGCAAGGGATGACTCATGAAATGATGGGGGAAAATAATAATATTAATGATCTCCAGAATGACATATTCATAAATAAAATTATTTTGTCGTTTTTAAACTACAGTCATTACAATCTACTCGCACAATCGTTCCTGCATTCAATTTCACAATTTGTTAATTTGTACAATTATGAGTGAAGTGAATAACATAAAGTGATGGGTTGCACAAGGTAGAAGATATTGATTACTCGCAATTACACCAATTTATAAATTGTGAAATTGGGTATGTGATTGGTCGAGTCTCTAAAATTATTCTACAATTTAATCCATTCATCCATATTTATTATATACATGTGAGTAGAGTATCATATGAACAAATAATAAGAGTAAGAGCATTAGCATTGGGGAATGCTAATGCCATATGTAGGGTGTATTTAGCATTTCAAGCCTTAAAATCTACTGCATCAGAGAATTGCAAACCCCAAAATTGCAATTTTTTTTCCTCCTCTAACTCTCCCACTTTCTCAACTCTATCCTCGTCGTCTCTCTCTCTCTCTTTCTTCCTCTCCCTTTCCTCTCTCTCAATGCTGTTTGCTCCCATGGGTTTGATGTGGCTTCGATGGGTTTGCTCCGATGTGGGTGCAGTTTACTCTGATCGGTGTATCATGGGTTAGGTGGTGGATCGGCATGGTGGACTGTGGGTTATAGGTTATGGGTTTTGGATTTGGGTTGATCTGGGCGTGACAGAGCTGGGTTTTGGATTTGGGTGTTGATTTTGGATTTGGGATCGGTGTGACGGAGTTGGGTGTTGATTTTGGGTTTGGGATCGGCGTGAATTGGCGGAGATCGAAGATCGTGGTGGTGGTGTGGGTCTGGGTCGATGATCGAGTCATGGAAGAGGAAGATCTTAGTGGTGGTGGGAAAGGCTTGTTCTTGCAGTTGGGGTTTTGGGTTGAAGTGACTGATCCGAGGATGAAGAAGAAGAAGAAGAAGAAGAAGAATTTTGTTGGTAACGGGTTTTGGTGTCACGATGGTTGCTATGTGGTGGTGACTGGGTTGCTGTGTCGAGGTGGTGTGGTTAAGAGGGTGGTTGCAGTGTAGATGGTTGCTTTTGGTATATATTATTTTATTATGTAGATACATTATTTTAATGAGTAAAAGAGGGAAGTAGAAGTTTGGGATGTGGAGGTATTGTAAAATGGTATGGTATAATGATAAAGTGGCTTTTTAAAATTGTAAAATAGAGTAGCATTAGAATTTTTCAATGCTAATGCTCTAATAGTTTAATTCAAACTCATTGATTTAATCTTTGAATCAAGTATTGTTTTTATATGTTATTATTAACCCCTTAATTGGAGTGATTGAGAGCGTAGTTTTTGGCAAACTCCAGATCTTAATCGTTACAAGGCCTACATTGTTAATTTTTATGCTGGCAACATTTTGAGTGACAAATCAGGTTTACGGCAAGCGACAAAGCCACCGAAAGGGTATAATCTGCCAGTGCACAAGTGGAAGGTCATAATTTGCTATGTATATATCATTGATCAAAAGTTGATGTTACAACTAATTTATTTGGATATAGGAAAACGACATCCAATGGTGTCTACTGTCAGTCTAGTTCGTGCTTGACCATAGTTTTGATATTCTTGTTCGACAATGGCAAGGTTTTTTTTTTTTTTTTTTTTTAAATAATTTTTTAATTTATTTTATTTTATTTTTTTAAAAAATATTTTTTACTAGTAGTCTAGACCATAGGGTTTTTTTTTTTTTTGGGTGAAAAAGCAATTCATTAAAAAACAACTAAAGAAGAACAACAGGTTCAGTTAATATCCTGTTAGAGTACAGGATATGTCCAATGTAGGAACTATGTTCAAGTTATCAATATGAAAAATTTAACTTATGTGCCCGTTCTGTGAAGCACACTTCTCAGGAATGTGGATTCCATGCACCGTTTTATGGATCGTTCTCTCTCAACAATTGAAGAGTTTTATATTTATAGTAACTATATATATGCTTTAGCTATCGACATGGATAAATTATTTTATGTGCCAGTCTTATGGAGCACACCTCTCACAAGATAGACACAAACTATAGGACAAATGTACAAGATACCATCTCATGAATATGGGGTGCAATGGAATTGGCATTACAAGTGAAAACTTGCTATTAAAGAAGAAAATTTGTTTAATTGTCTTTTATTAAAATTGGAAAAAAAAAATCTAAATGAGAGAGTTGAATTCCAAGATTTGTTATTACAAATCTTTAAGAAAGAAAAGAAAAAAGTGCCACCATGGAAACTAATGTTGGTCATGACCCTCCAAAACAAGAAAACGGAAAAAAAAGGGGTAGATCTTCTGTTAGTTCTAATCAACACAATTGGCAAAGATGTTCTCTGCTCAAATAATTAGACCTGAAAAAAGTATGACCCGCTAGTTTCAAAACCTATCGTCGCATGGAAGGGTTTATCCAGTACCTTGTATCTAACAAAGAATAGAAAAAAGATAATGAAAGGGACAAGTGAGGAACTGAACATGCGTAAAGTTCTCCTTGTTTTAGGCTTGTTTCAGGCAGAAGGTGGGGCAAAATTTCGTGGAGAAGATGAAAATGTCGCATAATAAAATGAGAAAGACCAGAGTTTAAAGGAAATTTGGCAGGTTGCGCTGAGTGAGTCATACTCTAATTCAACCTACTATCAGGGACCATGGCTCAAAGAGAGAGCAAAGTATTAACAAAACAGTGTTTTTATTTTATATATTACAAATGGAAGCAAGCAAAGAATCCCACCAGTTGTCATGTATACATTTTATTTGTCATTTTCTTCAATCATAAGTAAGATTTGCATTAACAGTAGTGCACATGATCACCATTATAATTTTGGGTTTAAATAGCTAGCTGTGGACTTTTTCCGATGACATTCACATTATATAATAATAATAAAAAAACACTATACATCAACTGACCTCTGTACTCTGTAGATCATTACACATAGCAGTGTTTGTATTACTTATTTGTTTATGTATGATATTTAAAAACTTCCATTCTTCTTAGTGTAGATAATTCTTTTGTCCACTCTCAGTGGATTAGCAAATTAAGAAAAAGTTAATTCAAACGCACATTTATAACAAATATGCAATTTATTTATTCAGAGGAAAAAAAAGGTGCTACTTTATTCCTCTTCAAAGAGTATATCATGGATAATTTCTAAAATCATTCTTAAGAAATTAGGTAGATCATTCTTATAATACTTTAGGTCTTTGCATAGGTTTTTAGCCTTTGATGTCTCACCAAATGGGTGTTGCAGGCTTGTAGATTTAGATTTCTAATTTTACTTTTCCTTGCTGCAAAAAGATAGCGAGAGGAAACTATTGTGCCATGAGTCATGAGTCATGACCCTCATCGATGTGCTAAAGTTTAATATGATCTTTAGGAACCTGTGAATTCCTAACAATATGCGCCAACATACACATATCTGCATGTATATGTTTATGTTTTCTAGACACAGAATTCTTTATTCATTGAGAGCTTGATGAGGGAATAATAATCGATAATCTAATATATGAGTTGGATTCAAGTTAAATTTGTTATAACTTTAACAAATTTATTATTGAATTACATTTACTTCTCATAAACCACATGCTTGAAAAATTTTAAGATAACCATAGATTAATAATTATATCATTTATCAAATGTTTCTATCTAAAATTTTATATTTTAAAATAATGCTTAAAAGATGGATTGCGTGCTTGATGTTCTTGTTGCAAGATATAAATGATATTTATTTGGAGAATACTTCATATTATTTATGATGACCTGATTTGTCTAGTTCTTTTAGAATTAATCATCAAAATTAATCCTAGGATTTGCTTGGCAAATATAGTATGGATTAATCCAATTTCAACAACTCAAATAAGATTTTATTGAATGTTTCAAAGGGTGATTGGCGCTGGATGTTTCAATATTTTCATACTTATAAAATGTTTGGTTCCTTGCTAGCTACTACATTTAAGTTACATAAGAATTTCCTTTCCAATTAAAAGTAAAACAATTTCATAAATTGTTTGAGATTTCTTGTACTTTTGATCAAGCAATTCAACGCTTTAGAAGATCAATTCATATTAATTTCTTAGTGGTATTTTGATTTAGTGGTCGGTCACCCTTTATGAAGGTATCATTCCATAAGAACACCTTGTAGGAAAGGTATTTTGAAGGGTAGGAATATATATTAGAAACTCAAATTGTTGCATTTGTTGATTTCTTTCTTTCTTTCTTTCTTTCTCATAGAGAGTGACAATCTCAAACTAATTTAATGTTATTCTCATATGTTAACTCTTTGAAGAGTCATTATCTCGAATCAAGTCAATTTTCAAAATATTCATATTCATTTCCGTTAAGAACCAACGGGTTCTTAACAATATACATCAATATAAACATAAGTGTATGTATATATTTATGTTTGAGACAAAATTGTTAATTTACTAAAACTTGATATGAGAATAATAATTTCTAATCTAATACACAGATATCTATAGAGTTTTGTTGAAGTGATACTCGGTATATAACTTTAATTCTTTAACAAATCCATTGTTGGATTAAATTTCTTTTCTAACTTACATGCTTGAAAAGTTTCATATGACCAAAGTTTGGTATGGAATTTGGCAAACTTGTTAAGAACATGTAATTCAACGATAACATTTTCAAAAAATTTAATTCAATAAAAATTTATTAGGTAATGTAATCTGCTGTTGTGATTGAAATTTGATGGAGATGAATTTGCCCCTCAACTCAAAGAACATGGATCAAATCCATGAGAGAGAGAGAGAGAGAGAGAGAGAGAGAGAGAGAGAGAGAGAGAGAGAGAGAGAGAGAGAGAGAGAGTGAGTTAACGACCCAATCTAATCTAAAATTTACTAATAAGCTATCTCCCTTTTGAGCTTGGTTGACCTTCAGCCAAACTTAGTCGCCCACAATCAAAGTGTAATGAATTGGGGTTCAAACTAGCTCAAAATTATGAGTTAACTATAACCCATGACACATTTCATCCTTTTAAAAAAAAGGTCCAAATTAAACTTTAGCACAAAATTGCTAAAAATAAATAAATAGCACATAATTTAGAGGAAAATGTTTCTCTTCAAACTATTTAAGAGAAACCCTTCAAACTTTTCTTAAATATATTTTTTTGGATGTGAATTTGGAAAATCTAATCATTGAATGCTTGTTTTTATTATATCATCCATGTTTGTAAAATTTCAAAAAGATTAAAGATCAATAGCTATGTCATTAATCAAATGTCTAAAATTCAAATTTTTGTGAATTAAAATTACACATAAAAGATAAATTTATTGATTGAACAGTTAATAACATTTTGATTTTAACAAAATTTGACACGTATGTTAAAAATATAAAAAATATACAATCCAATGATTATATTTTTGAAATTCATATCCAATTAAAAATATAGGAGAAATTTAAAGGGTTTGGAGAGAAACCTTGTCCTAATTTAGAGAGAGACCAAAATAGAAGGACAATATTTCTCTTCAAACTAGTTTAAGGGGAAAACTATCAAACTCTTCTTATATATTTAAATTAGATGTAAATTTTTATATTCTAACTATTGGATTGCGTGTTTTTTATGCTATTAATACACATGTCAAATTTCTTTTAAATAATATGTTATTTGCTATTCGATTAATAAACTTATTTTTTATGCATAATTTTAGACTACAAAACTTGAAATTNGACAAATTCTGGCGAGTCACCACTCGCGAGTCAGTCGCAAGTCACATCTTTTTGCACACTCTTGATCAATTCTTCACACTCTCTTGCACACAACCCTCACATTATTCCCAACTAAATACAGGGTTTCTAAATGCTGAATTACAAACAAATTTGTCATGAAATAAAACAAACACATAGTTAAATAAATTCAACCTTTTATATATATATATATATGGTGGTTCTCCTTCCTACAAAAGCCATGGAGGGTTTTAATCACTTCAAAGAAATACATAGTATTGTTGGAATTGAAAGTTTCGATAAAAGGATTTTAAGGGTTTTAAAACTTTAAAATTAGGGGCTATACAAAAGTTTACAAACCTAGGAAT
The DNA here is from genome assembly GCF_002906115.3 of Quercus suber. Taxonomy (NCBI): domain Eukaryota; kingdom Viridiplantae; phylum Streptophyta; class Magnoliopsida; order Fagales; family Fagaceae; genus Quercus; species Quercus suber. The sequence continues at coordinate 906,869 of NW_027069628.1, read as the reverse complement.
ATATACTAGCATCATGTGCTCTTAGAATGAGTATTTAGTAGTCACTTATAATTTAGTGAGCTAATGTACAGTTGCTACAAATTCCAAGTATTTTATAATGCTCTTTAGTTTTATTTGGCATGTTACTTATATAATATATTTTGTCATAGGTCTTTTCCTAGCTTGAACCAATTGAAGAGAGAGAAACTATTTCAGCATCATTTGTTTGTAAAGTTTTTATTTAAATATTAATTTGGTATTTTAGACAATATAATTCTTTCCCTTTGAAATATATGATACCAATGCAATCCACACAGCTACGTATGCAATATTGAACATAATTTCATATAATATTTGAATGTGTAATTTTAAAATCTAATATAACATTTTGCGTGCATTGCATGGACAAATTACAGGTACCAATAATTTTATAATTTTTAATTGATTAAATGGTTTATTGTGGCTTATGTGGGCTGGGTGGGCCAACTAGATTTACAATCAACCATTGAATATTTACACAATAACCCGAAGCCTATTTCGGGTCAAACTCATATTAGATTTAACAAACCACACCTCCATGATCCATCCCCACACTTCTTCACTCTCATTAGCTCCGCCATTGATTCTGCTCAAATTTATTATACTTGTTCTACCTTTATTATTCTTCTAGATTCAGTAATGATCACCTTTTGAACAATGTAATGGCCTCTTTGTTTTCATTAAAGCCACTGTGAACTTTGAAGAAGTTACAGCGTGGCTTCGTGAGCAAACATGGCCACTTTCTTTGTAATTTCTAAGCAATTTTATGCCCATGTTGTACCTGGTGTCCGTCAGTTGTTTCATGCTCATGTTCGTCCTCGACTCCGTGCTTTTTCCATTCTATATTTATCCATAGTCCTTGGGCTTGCGTACTTGGCTATTATCTTCTTTAGTTACAGAAGGTTTCGACTATTGAAGGAGCAGCACAAGAGGCTTAGAATGGAACTGAAGTTTTTGAATGCTCTCAAAAAAGATGTTGAATACGTTTCAGAATTGGGGAAAAAAATAGATAAGAAAGCCCATCAACTTTGGGATTCACAACTGAGGCCTGGAGCAACAGTACACCTAAGTGATGTTGAGAAAGAATTGGTAAATTCAATCGAAGCTGTGGTTCGCAAAGCAAAGTCTAGCTCTGAAACCTTCCAGAAACTGAGTAGAAGAAGGCAATTTCTGTAGTGACCCAAAAAGAGGGTCTTGCATTCCATAGAATCCCACATCGCCTAGGGAAGCACATGAGAATGTGTTTATAAGGAATGACCTTTCTTCAATGTGCAGAGGACCTTTCCCCTGCGCAACCTGTTGAAGAACAAAACCGTGAGGGGTATGAGTCCCAAAGCGTTATAGACAATATCTACGGATAATATCCCGTTCTTATAAGGAGTGACCTTCCTTTAATGTGAAGAGGTGAACAAAACCATGAAGGTTATGGGTCTCAAAGCGGATAATATCTACACAGTTGGAGCGGAGTCATTACAATTTCTGAGGTGGGTTTACTCTGTCTTAATGGGTTAGAAGCCTGGAGGACAGACCACTAGTGGAACCACACTCTTACGGACAAGAAAGACAACATACAGTACAACATTGAGTTTCCGGTGAAGCTACTGCTTGCTTTCCTGAAAGATTTAGATGGCCTTAGAATGGACACTAAAACGGAGAAGACCTGGGTGAAGCTTGCGGAGGAGACCATACTCAAACTGCTACAAGACATGGATGGCATACTAAAAATAGCAAATAGAATGAACTGGATTTTCTATATCGGTAATTGGATAGCAAGGCGTAAGCTCAAGAAGAAGCATCGGTTGTATGGCAGAAATCTATGGGTCCTCCTTATACACGAGCGCATGTGATTTCAAATTTATTAGAAGAGATCCATTAAAATCTGGTCATCGGTCCCAAAAAAAGAAAAAGTTTTCGTCTCAGGACACAACTGATGACAAAGGTATTTCTTCTCTTCTAAACAACTTTCACAATCAGCTCAGTCAGGGGCAAACCAGCGAAGACTTCAACCAACTACACAAGACTTTCGAGAGACTACACAAGCTTCTCATGGATACAAAAGCAGTTGAAGGCATAAAGCATTCAAGAATGGCTTGGACATTTCAACTTAAGGAAATTATTAAAGATGCAGAAAAATCTTTGAAATCCCATGGAGAAAGTTCAAGCTCAGAATGGAGTGAAAATCAAAACAAGACAAAGTCGAAGTCCAAGTTCAAAGAAATCGAGTGATTCAATCAAGCTCTCAGATTTCTTGAGAGATGCATGAGGATATTTCGCATTGAACTGAGGAAAGAAAAAATCTTGGTAGTCGGCATGGATGAAGATGAACATGAAGTAGTCTCACGACTGATCACCAATAGTGAGAATTCTCCACACATTTTATTGTGGGGATGAAGGGCATCGGTAAGTTAACACTGGCATAGATGGTTTTCAACCATAGAGCTATTCAGAACCATTTTGAATCCAAATACTGGGTGCCTCTAACTGATAGAGCGGATGAGGAAAAGAATGTACTCCTAAAAAGATTAGGACAAAAGGTCATGCCTTCACCGGCAACAAATAAGGAAGGAAAGGAAAAAGAGTAAGGGATTAATACGGATAGGAAGGAAAAAGATTACTCGATCAAGGAGGTGAATGAGTTCTTGAAGGGTAAGAAGTACCTTATAGTTCTGGACAACTTATCATCAGCAGAAGCCTGGGAAAGTTTAAAAGCAGCATTCCGGGATAGCACAAATGGGAGCAGAATTTTGATCACCAACTTCAAATGCTGAGAGCTCCCACCAACTTCGATTACGAACCAAAGATGAAAGCTGGAGTTTGTTTCGACAGATGGTCCACCTTCCGTCTGAAACTTCTGACCAGCCCGAACTTTCTCCCGAAGCAGGGGAAGTACAAAAAATGAATTCACTCGCACGTAAAGCAGTAGGAAGGTGTGGGGGCTTGCCACTTTCCATCTTTCGTCTTGGGTATCTATTTTCAGGGACGAAGAATGTGACTAATGAGGAGTTGTTGAATGTGCTTGACCATATTGACCATAACCAAACACCATGGACGGAAATTATGGATTTTGATGTAAAAGACTTACCACTAAGGCAATGTCTTTCTTATTTTGGACACTTCCCCAAGGACACTGAAACTTCAGCAAGGAGATTAGTCGCTTTGTGGGTTGCAGAAGGATTGGTAAAACCAAGTGGCATTGAGCAAGAGCCTCCTGAATTAGTTGCAAGGAAGATTTTGAAAAAGTTGATAAACCTCAACTTGGTACAAGTGGTGGAAAGAAGGCCTAACGGGAAGGAAAAGACATGTAGTTTCCCTAGTGCTCTGCAAGATTTATGGTTGCGATCAAATGCAAGCTTTGATCAGCGGATTGCTTATAATGCTGATGAACATGATGCCAGTTCTACTCTTAGTCATGGCAGCGGTAAAAATTTACAAAATTTATTGCGAAGCTGCAGAAATCCCGCTCAATTCTCTTTTTTGATACTCGAGAAGGAAATAAACCTGGAGAAGAAATAGGTAACTTCTTTCTCTGGGTATTGCAAGTGGTCATCTATTACAGTTACAAGTCCTTGATCTTGAACATGTATTTCGACCAAATTGCCAGACACTATAGGAAAATTAATTCATTTAACATATTTGGGGTAAGGTGGACTTATCTGGAGAAGATCCCACAGTCAATTGGCAACTTAACCAACCTCCAAACTCTGGATGTGAAGCATACTTATATCCGTGTTTCCCTAGTTCAATATGGAAATTGAAGAAACTTCGGCACCTATGCATGAACCAAATTTATCGAAGCCAAATTAAGCATCAATCAAGTGGGAGTTCTTTGCAAAATCTCCAACACTGAGGGGTCATTTGTAGATAAGGATAGTCCTCTAAGGATAGCCTCCGTAGGTTGACCAACCTTAGAAATTGCACTAGCTTCCAACTGAACCTGTCAGAGCAAATAGCACTAGCTGAGAGTCTTTTGAACCTGAAGCAGCTTAAAGCTTTGAAGTTGNTTCTTGTACTTTTGATCAAGCAATTCAACGCTTTAGAAGATCAATTCATATTAATTTCTTAGTGGTATTTTGATTTAGTGGTCGGTCACCTTTATGAAGGTATCATTCCATAAGAACACCTTGTAGGAAAGGTATTTTGAAGGTAGGAATATATATTAGAAACTCAATTGTTGCATTTGTTGATTTCTTCTCTTTCTCTTTCTTTCTCATAGAGAGTGACAATCTCAAACTAATTTAATGTTATTCTCATATGTAACTCTTTGAAGGTCATTATCTCGAATCAAGTCAATTTTCAAATATTCATATTCATTTTCGTTAAGAACCAACGGGTTCTTAACAATATACATCAATATAAACATAAGTGTATGTAATATTATGTTTGAGACAAAATTGTTAATTTACTAAAACTTGATATGAGAATAATAATTTCTAATCTAATACACAGATATCTATAGAGTTTTGTTGAAGTGATACTCGGTATATAACTTTAATTCTTTAACAAATCCATTGTTGGATTAAATTCTTTTCTAACTTACATGCTTGAAAAGTTTCATATGACCAAAGTTTGGTATGGAATTTGGCAAACTTGTTAAGAACATGTAATTCAACGATAACATTTTCAAAAAATTAATTCAATAAAAAATTATTAGGTAATGTAATCTGCTGTTGTGATTGAAATTTGATGGAGATGAATTTGCCCCTCAACTCAAAGAACATGGATCAAATCCATGAGAGAAGAGAAGAGAGAGAGAGAGAGAGAGAGAGAGAGAGAGAGAAAGAGAGAGAGAGAGAGAGAAGAGAGATGAGTTAACGACCAATCTAATCTAAAATTTACTAATAAGCTATCTCCCTTTTGAGCTTGGTTGACCTTCAGCCAAACTTAGTCGCCCACAATCAAAGTGTAATGAATTGGGGTTCAAACTAGCTCAAAATTATGAGTTAACTATAACCCATGACACATTTCATCCTTTTAAAAAAAGGTCCAAATTAAACTTTAGCACAAAATTGCTAAAAATAAATAAATAGCACATAATTTAGAGGAAAATGTTTCTCTTCAAACTATTTAAGAGAAACCCTTCAAACTTTTCTTAAATATATTTTTTTGGATGTGAATTTGGAAAATCTAATCATTGAATCTTTTTCTTATAACTACATGTTTGTAAATTTCAAAGATATACAAGATCAATAGCTATTCATTAATCAAATGTCTAAATTCAAATTTTGTGATTAAAATTACACATAAAAGATAAATTTATTGATTGAACAGTTAATAACATTTTGATTTTAACAAAATTTGACACGTATGTTAAAAATATAAAAATATACAATCCAATGATTATATTTTTGAAATTCATATCCAATTAAAAAATATAGGAGAAATTTAAAGGGTTTGGAGAGAAACCTTGTCCTAATTTAGAGAGAGACCAAAATAGAAGGACAATATTTCTCTTCAAACTAGTTTAAGGGGAAAACTATCAAACTCTTCTTATATATTTAAATTAGATGTAAATTTTTATATTCTAACTATTGGATTGCGTGTTTTTTATGCTATTAATACACATGTCAAATTTCTTTTAAATAATATGTTATTTGCTATTCGATTAATAAACTTATTTTTTATGCATAATTTTAGACTACAAAACTTGAAATTTAAAAATTTGATTGATGACATAACTATTGATATTTGATTTGTAAAATTGTTATTTTCAATTCATGTATGTTGGCATTAATTCTGTGTTAAATTTGATTGTAATTCATTCAATTATTTACTTGTATTTTTGTGGGATTCAATTTGGAGAAGAATTGTGAAGAATAGGGGATTTCACAACTTGCTCGCGACTGGCTTGCAAATGCTACAACTCGCGAAAGGCCATGTGAGGAGTACATGTTGGAAGGTCTAACAACTCAAGTGTCAGAGACAACTTGCGACTTCTCGCAACTCTACCAACTTGGGACTTACTTGCGAAAGGTCACTAACAGTTGTTTTATGTGTGTTTCCCTTATTTCTTTAGTCACAATATAAAGCTCATATTACTCATGAAATTTTAAGAAGAGTTTCATAGAGAAAATACTAGAAATCCATTGGAGAGTTAAAGATTGTAAACCCACAATTATTTACACATTTCTCTTAGTTTTCTTCACTCTTTTCCCTCTCAAATTCCATATTCTATGAAAGGAATTTAGCCCAAACACAATCCACACTCGTTTAGAGTGTTGAGATTTGATTTGGAGTATTTAGGAAGTATTGGGTTCATGCTAATCTTTGGTAGGAGCAATTGGTGATAATTTTGGGATCCAGGAAGCTAGCAAAGATAAGATTTGGTGAAGTCCGTTGGAAGTTGGAGTTTGGTGTGCTCAAGTACAGTGGGTAAATTAGGCTTTGAGGGTCTCTTTGTATTCATATACTTTAACTGATTTTTAAGTGGATCATTTTAGCTTGGAGGATTGCAAAGAGGTTTTTTTGTCAGGTTTTTTCGTTTTTCTCTTTGATAACACATCGCAGTGTCATTTTGTATTTGCTCTTCTCTTGCCTTACTACTTGTTCTTTTATTTAGTTGTCAATTATGTTTATCCATGCATTAGTTAGTAGTTCCAGTTGATTGCACATTTATTAATCTAATTATCCTGCATTGCTCAGAGTAGATTAAAACCAATCTAGCCATAACACATCGCAGTGTCATTTTGTATTTGCTCCTCTCTTCCCTTACTACTTGCTCTTTTACTTGATTGTCAATTATGTTTATCCATGCATTAGTTAGTAGTTCCAGTTGATTGCACATTTATTAATCTAATTATCCTGCATTGCTCAGAGTAGATTAAAACCAATCTAGCCATAATTTAAAAATTGGGGTCTAAACTCATTATAGTATTTATACTAGTGAACTTTCATGATATTATTAAATTTTGCAAGCTTAGAGGATATAATAATCACATACAATCCAACAATTATACTTTCAAAATTCACATTTAATAAAAAAGAAAAGAAAAAAAAGAGCAGTTTGAAATAACCTTAGCATGTCCCACATGTTAATTTACCTTAAGCACACCATTCTCTTATCAATTAGTCATACTTTTACTCTATCGTTCTCCAAATCAACGGACACCCTCATTTTTTTGCATAAACTCAGTGGCAGCAGCGCTAAAAACAAATACGTGCTTGTTCAGGCATCAGAATGCCCAAAATAAAATTAAAAACATTTTGAAAATGGAACCGAAATAATCTGTTAACTTTACAAAGAAGATTCGGGGAACAATGTCTTCTTCATTTGGCGGCCGACAAAAAATTGGACTGCTTTTGAAAAAGATTTGAACAAAATTTGACATGTGTGTTAAGAATATAAAGAATATACAATTTAACAATTAGATTTTCAAAATTCACATACAATATATATAATATATATATATATATATATATATATGGAATTTGAAAGATTTGGAGAGAAACCTTGTCCTAATTCTAAGGGAGTCCAAAATAGTTTTAAATGAAATTTGACATGTGTATTAAGAATATGCAATCTAATGAATAAATTTTTTAAATTTACATTTAATAAAAAAATATTTGAGGAGTTTGAAGAGTTTCTTTTCAAAATAGTTTTGAGACAAACCTAGCTTTGTTTGCCAAATATTCTGTTTTTGGAATTTTTATTATTATTAAAAGGTTACTACCCAAACTTATTTAATTATGTTGCACTCTTTTAAAATTCGACCAAGGGAAACTTAACTTTACCAAACTCGTGTTCCAAGTGAAACTTCGACTTATCTTGAAACTTTTTTAGTTTTTTTTTTTTTTTAGTAACTAAACTTTTTTTAGTTATATAACAATTTTTTTTTTTGCGAAAATGCTTGAAAACCCGAGTTCTAAAAAAGTACTATATAACTAAATAAGTTTGAGCAAAAGCTTCTCAATAATTTATTTTATATAAACAGAATATTAGGAAAAAAAAAGCTCGAGAAAGCAGTCCAACTGTGTGCTCGAGGGTACTATCTGTCTCTCTCTCCTCTCATTGTAAGTACTCTCACAACTTCCAAAATCACTCAGTGCATGGTTTTATGCATTATAATTGGTAAGTGTTGATTGCTATTATCAGATATATTGATCTCTTTACTTCCCAGCCTTTTGTTTATTATCAAGTATCATGGTAGATGATGTCTGACAGCAATTTCAAATTATCTATTAGTTAGTCTGAAATAGACTGAGTCGCATTTATTGAGGCTATAGCATGAGAAAGTATGACATAGTTTCAAAACTTCTTTGAGTTCTAATCAACTCAATTGGCAAAGATGTTCTATGCTCAAATAATTAAACCAACAAAAAGTATGACACACTATTTTCAACACTCATCGTCGTATGGAAGGTGTACCCAGTACCTTGTATCTAACAAAGAATAGAAAAAAGATAGTGAAAGGTATAAGTGAGGAACTGAGCATGCGCAAAGTTCTCCTTGTTTCAGGCAGAAGGATGGGGCAAAAATTCTTGGAGATGAAAATGTAACATAATAAAATGAGAAAGACCAGAGTTGAAAGGAAATTTGGCAGGTTGTGGTGAGTGAGTCATACTCTAATTCAACCTAGCTATCATGGAGGACCATGGCTCAAAGAGAGAGCAAAGTATTAACTAAACAGTGTTTTTCTTTTAAACTACAAATGGAAGCAAGCAAAGAATCCCACCAGTTGTCATGTATACATTTTGTTTCTCAATTTCTTCAATCATAACTAAGATTTGCATTAACAGTAGTGCACATGAGCATCATTTTAATTTTGGGTTTAAATAGCTAGCTGTGGACTCTTGCTGATGAAATTCACATTATATAATAAATAAATAAAACACATACATCAATTGATCTCTGTAGACCATTACACAACAATGTTTGTATTAGCTTTTGACTTTCAGTCTTTATTATTATTATTATTTTAATTGTTTCTTTATGTATAATATTTAAAAACTTATATTTTTCTTAGTATAGGTAATACTTTTGTCCACTATCAGTGGATTATAAAATCAACAGAATGTTAATTCCCTATCCTAAGAAAAAGAACAAAGAGAAAAGGTTAATTCACTTGCACATTTATAACAAATATACAATTTATTTATTCTAAGAGAAAAAAGAAGGTGTTTATTCCTCTTAAAAGAGTATGTCATATATATGATTTCTAAAATCATTCCTAAGAAATTAGGTAGATAATTCGTATAAAGTTTTAGGTCTTCGCATATGATAGGCTTGTAGCATTAGACTTCTAGTTTTCTTGTTACTTGCAGCAAAAAGATAGTAAGTGAAAACTGGTATTTCATGATTGATGACCCTCAGCGATGTGATTAAGTTTAATATGATCTTTAGGAATCAATGTGTTCCTAACAATATACATCAACATAAACATATGTGCATGTATATGTTTGTGTGTTCTAGAAACGAAATTCTTTAGAGGCTGTTTGGCCACCTTTTTTTGGTCACTCAATTTTGGTCACTCAATTTCCATCACTCATTACTCATCACTCATAACTCATCACCCATCACCCATCACTCTAAAATACTATGTTTGTTTGGCACCATCACTCAATATTTTTCACACTATTTGTGGGCCCCATTTCTGTCACCCACTGTAGCTTTTTTTTTTTTCTTCAGAGTACCCACAAACCCGAACCCAGAAAAAAAAAAAAAAAAAAAAAAAAGAAAAAGAAAAAGAAAAAAGGAAGAACAGGGGAGACGTGAACCCAGGTGAAGAAGGAAAAAAAGAAAAAGAAAAAGAAAAGGAAGGAGACGTGAACCCAGGTGAAGAAGAAAAAAAGAAAAAGAAAAGGGGAGACGGTGAACCCCAGTAAAGAAAGAAGAAAAAAAAAAGGTCAAAAATTGTGGCTAAAAGTATGGCAGTGGGTCTCTCATATAGTGTTATTTACAAAAATGCCATTGAGTTATGAGAATTGGAAACTGAAAACAGCCAAAAGTTGTTTTCAATTTTCATAACTCATAACTCAAAAAGTAGAGAATTGAGTATTGGAAACAGAGTTATGAAAATAGAGTATTGGTGCAGGCAAACGAGTATTTTGCTATGGGTCCCACCATTTTTGAGAATTGAGTTATGAAAACTGAGAATTGAGTTATGAGATTTGCCCATCCAAACAGCCTCTTATTCATGAGAACTTGATGGGAGAATAATTATTGATAATCTAATATATGAGTTGGGTTCAAATTAAATTTGGTATAGCTTTAAAAAATCTACTATTAAATTACTTTTACTTCTTATAACCTACATGTTTGCAAAGTTTTAAGATAACCATAGATCAATAACCATATCAATTATCAAGTATTTCTATATGAAATTTTGTATTTAAAATTATGCATAAAAGATGGGTTTCATTCTTAATGTTCTACTTGCAAGATATAAATGATATTTTATTTGGAGAATACTTCATATATTTATGATGACATGATTTGTCCAGTTTTTTTAGAATTGATCAGTAAAAGTAACCTTAGGATTTGCTTGGCAAATAAAATATAGATTAATCCAAATTCAACCATTTGGATAAGAACGCATTGCATGTTTCAAAAGGAAAGTATTCCTAGGGAAAGTTGTATAAGTTTAGTGAGAAATTCGATCATGAATAGCTTTTGAAACTTTTGTACAGCCAACCATTCCACGCTTTGATGGTCAGTATGATCATTGGAGCATGCTCATGGAGAACTTCTTGAGGTCCAAAGAATATTGGACGGTTGTTGTTTCTGGAGTAGCAAAACCAGCAGCAGGTGTTGTGCTGTCAGATGCGCAAAAGACAGAACTTGAAGGGCTGAAGTCAAAGGATTTCAAAGCAAATAATTATCTCTTCTAAGCTATTGATTGCTCAATCTTGGAAACCATTCTTTGCAAAGACACAGCCAAGCATATTTGGGATTCCATGAAGAAGTACCAAGGTACAACAAGGTGTTGGGCTTTGTGGAGCCTAGTTTATTTTTTGGCCTAGCCCATTGTAACCCTATAAGTAGGATATAAAAGCCGCTTTTATAATTAGGGTTTTGGACTACTATTGTTGTTGTGTTTTTAGGGAGAAAAAAAAAAAAACACTGTAGCCGCACTTTGTATTTTTTCCCTGATAATAGTGAAATCCCTGCAACTCCGTGGATGTAGGCAAATTGCCGAACCACGTAAATACTGTCTTGTGCGTGTGATTATTTTTCTTTGGCATGTGTTTTCTCTATTTTTTATTGTTTCTCACAGGTTGGAATTTTGGTTAAATTCCCAACAACTGGTATCAGAGCCTAGGGTTAGGTTTGAGTGGGAGCAATGGCAAAGGAAGCAGGAAAGGCGTCTGGAATAGAAAAGTTTGATGGCACAGACTTCGCGTATTGGAGGATACAGATTGAAGATTATCTCTATGGGAGGAAATTGCATCTGCCTCTTTTAGGGACAAAACCTGAGGCAATGAAGGCTAATGAATGGGCTCTTCTTGACAGATAGGTACTGGGAGTTATCAGGTTAACTCTGTCTAGGTTTATTGCACATAATGTTGTAAAGGAGAAGACCACAGCAGATCTGATGAAGGCTTTGTCTGGTATGTATGAAAAGCCGTCAGCAAACAATAAGGTGCATCTGATGAAGAAACTGTTCAATTTGAAGATGGCAGAGAACGCATCAGTAGCACAACATCTGAATGAATTTAACACTATTACAAATCAATTGTCGTCTGTAGAAATTGATTTTGATGATGAGATTCGTGCTTTGATCGTCTTGGCTTCTTTGCCAAACAGTTGGGAGGCAATGAGGATGGCAGTAAGCAATTCTACAGGAAAGGAAAAACTCAAGTACAATGATATACGAGATTTAATTCTGGCTGAGGAGATTCGCAGAAGAGATGCGGGTGAAACCTCAGGATCTGGTTCTGCCCTAAACCTTGAGACAAGAGGCAGAGGTAATAATATAAATTCAAATCGAGGCAGATCAAAATCCAGAAATACTAATCAGAACAGAAGTAAATCTAGATCAGGCCAACAAGTACAATGCTGGAATTGTGGGAAAACAGGTCACTTTGGGAACCAATGCAAAAGTCCTAAGAAGAAGAATGAAGATGATTCTGCTAATGCTATAACAGAAGAGATACAAGATGCATTACTTCTTGCAGTAGACAGTCCACTTGATGATTGGGTTTTGGATTCAAGAGCCTCGTTTCATACCACTCCACACCGAGAAATCATACAGAACTATGCTGCAGGTGATTTTGGTAAGGTGTATTTGGCTGATAGTTCAGCCCTGGATGTTGTGGGTATGGGAGATGTCTGGATATTGTTACCCAATGGGTCTGTTTGGTTACTGGAGAAGGTTCGACATATTCCTGACCTAAAGAGGAATCTAATTTCTGTTGGACAACTGGATGATGAAGGGCATGCAATACTATTTGTTGGTGGTACTTGGAAGGTTACAAAGGGAGCTAGAGTATTGGCTCGTGGAAAGAAGACTGGCACTCTCTATATGACCTCAAGTCCAAGAGACACAATTGCAGTTGCTGATGCAAGTACTGATACAAGCCTATGGCACTGCAGGCTTGGTCACATGAGTGAGAAAGGGATGAAGATGCTGCTTTCAAAAGGAAAACTACCAGAATTGAAGTCCATTAATTTTGAAATGTGTGAAAGCTGCATCTTAGGAAAGCAGAAAAAGGTGAGTTTTTTGAAAACTGGCAGGACACCGAAGGCAGAAAAATTGGAGTTAGTACACACTGATTTGTGGGGGCCTTCTCCGGTTGCATCCCTTGGAGGTTCCAGGTACTACATCACTTTCATTGATGATTCAAGCAGAAAGGTATGGGTTTATTTTCTGAAAAATAAATCTGATGTATTTGAAACTTTTAAGAAGTGGAAGGCCATGGTTGAGATAGAAACATGTTTAAAACTAAAATGTTTGAGGTCTGATAATGGAGGAGAGTACATAGATGAAGGGTTCAGTGAGTATTGTGCTGCACAAGGAATTAGGATGGAAAAGACTATTCCTGGGACACCACAGCAGAATGGTGTGGCTGAGCGCATGAATAGAACTCTTAATGAGCATGCTAGGAGTATGAGGTTGCATGCTGGACTACCAAAAACTTTCTGGGCTGATGCTATTAGCACTGCAGCTTACCTGATAAACCGAGGGCCATCAGTTCCCATGGAGTTCAAACTTCCTGAGGAGGTTTGGAGCGGTAAAGAGGTAAAATTTTCCCATTTAAAAGTTTTTGGTTGTGTTGCTTATGTTCATATTGATTCTGATGCTCGTAGTAAACTTGATGCTAAGTCTAAAATATGTTTTTTCATTGGCTATGGTGATGAGAAATTTGGCTATAGGTTTTGGGATGAACAAAATAGGAAAATCATCAGAAGTAGAAATGTGATATTTAATGAACAGGTTATGTACAAGGACAGGTCAACTGTAGTCTCAGATATTGTATAGATAGATCAAAAGAAATCTGAGTTTGTCAACTTAGATGGATTGACTGAAAGTACTATTCAGAAAAGGGGTGAAGAAAATAAGGAGAATGTAGATTCCCAGGTAGATCAGAGTACACCTATAGCTGAAGTCTGCAGATCTTCCAGAAACATTAGACCTCCACAGCGTTATTCACCCGCTTTAAATTATCTACTATTGACTGATGGTGGTGAGCCAGAGTGTTATGATGAAGCCTTGCAAGATGAAAATTCAAGCAAGTGGGAGTTAGTCATGAAGGATAAGATGGATTCCTTGTTAGGGAATCAAACATGGGAACTGACTAAATTCCCAGTAGGAAAGAAGGCTTTGCACAACAAGTGGGTATACAGAATAAAGAATGAGCATGATGGTAGCAAACGTTATAAGGCCAGATTAGTTGTTAAAGGGTTCTAGCAGAAGGAAGGCATTGACTACACAGAGATATTTTCTCCAGTTGTGAAGATGTCAACACTTAGACTGGTGCTGGGAATGGTGGCTGCAGAAAATTTACATCTTGAGCAGTTAGATGTGAAGACGGCATTCCTTCATGGTGACCTGGAGGAAGACCTTTACATGATTCAGCCAGAATGGTTCATTGTTCAGGGACAAGAGAATCTTGTCTGCAAACTGAGAAAGAGCTTGTATGGCCTAAAACAAGCTCCTAGACAGTGGTACAAGAAATTTGACAGTTTTATGCATAAAATTGGGTTCAAGAGATGTGAAGCTGATCATTGTTGCTATGTTAAATTCTTTGACAATTCTTATATCATTTTACTGTTGTATATGGATGATATGCTCATTGCAGGGTCTAACATTGAGGAGATTAATATTCTGAAGAAGCAATTGTCAAAACAGTTTGCAATGAAGGATTTGGGAGCTGCAAAGCAAATCCTTGGTATGAGAATTATTAGAGACAAGGCTAATGGTACATTGAAGCTTTCACAGTCAGAGTATGTGAAGAAAGTTCTCAGCAGGTTCAACATGAATGAATCTAAACCAGTGAGCACACCCTTGGGTAGTCATTTCAAACTGAGCAAAGAACAGTCACCGAAGACAGAAGAAGAAATGGACCATATGAGTAAGGTGCCTTATGCCTCAGCTATTGGTAGCTTGATGTATGCTATGGTGTGTACAAGGCCAGACATTGCACATGCAGTGGGAGTTGTGAGCAAATTCATGAGTAGGCCTGGAAAGCAGCATTGAGAGGCAGTCAAGTGGATTCTGAGATATCTGAAGGGTTCATCAGATACATGTCTTTGTTTCACAGGTGCAAGTTTGAAGCTGCAAGGTTATGTAGATGCTGATTTTGCTGGCGATATTGATAGTAGAAAGAGTACTACTGGGTTTGTATTTACTCTGGGTGGTACAGCTATATCATGGGCTTCAAATCTATAAAAGATTGTTACTTTGTCTACTACAGAAGCTGAGTATGTTGCAGCAACTGAAGCTGGAAAGGAGATGATTTGGCTACATGGTTTCTTAGATGAATTGGGTGAGAAGCAGGAGATGGGCATTCTACACAGTGATAGTCAGAGTGCAATCTTTCTTGCCAAAAATTCGGCTTTTCATTCAAAGTCGAAGCATATATAAACAAAATACCACTTTATCCGTTACCTTGTTGAAGATAAGTTGGTAACACTTAAGAAGATATGTGGATCTAAGAACCCAGCAGATATATTGACTAAGGGTGTCACTATTGAGAAGTTGAAGCTGTGTGCAGCTTCAATTGGTCTTCTAGCTTGAGGACAGGAGGATGAGTTGCAAGGATGAGGGATTGCTTTTGGAGGATAGCGGCTGATGTTGATGATTGAACTAGTCTCCAAGTGGGAGATTTGTTGGGCTTTGTGGAGCCTAGTTTATTTTTTGGCCTAGCCCATTGTAACCCTATAAGTAGGATATAAAAGCCGCTTTTATAATTAGGGTTTTGGACTACTATTGTTGTTGTGTTTTTAGGGAGGAAAAAAAAAAAAACACTGTAGTCGCACTTTGTATTTTTTCCCTGATAATAGTGAAATCCCTGCAACTCCGTGGACGTAGGCAAATTGCCGAACCACGTAAATACTGTCTTGTGCGAGTGATTATTTTTCTTTGGCGTGTGTTTTCTCTATTTTTTATTGTTTCTCATAGGTTGGAATTTTGGTTAAATTCCCAACACAAGGGCTAAGAGGCAGCAGCTTCAAGCATTTCATTCAGAGTTCGAAATACTTCGAATGAAGTCAGGAGAATCAATTACAGACTATTTTTCAAGAAAGATGGCAATTGTTAACAAGATGCGGGTCCATGGTGACAAGACAGAGGATGTTCTCATTATTGAGAAGATTCTTCGATCCTTGACACCAAAATTTAATTTTGTTGTCTGTGCTATAGAAGAATCTAATGATGTTGGTTTTCTGTCAATTGATGAATTACAAAGTTCTTTGTTGGTTCATGAGCAAAAAATTAACCAGTAGGAAGAAGAAGTACAAGCATTGAAGGTCGTATCAGAAAATCACTCTACACCTAGTAGAGCTGATAGAGGACGAGGAAGAGGCAAAGGTCGAGGTAGAGGAGGCAGAAACAACAATGATCGTGGGAACCAACAACAAAGTCATCATCATCAAGAGAGTCAATTTTAAGGAAGAGGCAAAGGACGTGGAGGCTATTAGTCAACAACTTATGGATCAAAGTCAGCAAACAAGTCCAATGTTGAATGTTTCAGATGTCATAGGTATGACCATTATAAATTAGAATGTCAAACTGATTTGAATAAACAAAGTGGAGATCAAACTAACTTTGCAGAAAGGAAAATGAGGTGTCCCTTTTGATGGTGTGTCATGTGAAGGAAGAAACTCAACAAAAAATGTGGTTTTTAGACACTGGTTGCAGCAATCATATATGTGGAGAGGAGGCATTTTCTGACTTGGATGAATCCTTTCGTAACTCTATTAAGTTTGGTGACAATTCTAGAAATTTTGTTATGGGAAAAGGAAAGGTAACAATCCAAACCAAAGGAAATTCCACTCACACTATCGCTAATGTTTATTTTATGCCAGATTTAAAGACCAACTTGCTTAGTGTAGGTCAGTTCAAGAAAAAGGATACGAGATTTTTATCAAAGATGGAGTATGTCAGATTCAAGACGCAAAGTTGGGCTTAATTGCTCAAGTTAACATGACGGCAAATCGTATGTTCCCACTGTATCTCCATAACACAGCTCATTTGTGCGTCTTAGCAAGCATCTTCTCAAGTTTGAAGAATGTTTTGTTAGCAAACAACACCGTAATCAATTCCCACAAGGAAAATCTTGGAAAGCGAATAAAGCATTGGAGCTTGTTCATTCCGACATTTGTGAGCCAATAACACCACGTTCTAATGGAGGTAAAAGATATATAATTACCTTCATTGATGATTATAGTTGTAAGATACGGGTTTATTTTTTGCAAGAAAAATCTCAAGCCTTTGTAGCTTTTAAAAGCTATAAAGCACTTGTTGAGAAAGAAGTTGGCAACCCAATAAAAGTTCTTCGCATGGATCGTGGTGGAGAATATAACTCACATGAATTTGCAATTTTTGGTGAGAGCCATGGAATCAAGAGACAACTTACAGCAGCTTATACACCCCAATAGAATGGTGTATGTGAGAG
The DNA here is from genome assembly GCF_002906115.3 of Quercus suber. NCBI lineage: Eukaryota > Viridiplantae > Streptophyta > Magnoliopsida > Fagales > Fagaceae > Quercus > Quercus suber. The sequence continues at coordinate 889,799 of NW_027069628.1, read as the reverse complement.
GAAGAACCGCACTATTATGAATATGGTGCAAAGCCTTTTGACAACAAGTGGCATTCCAAAAAGTTTCTGGCCTGAAGCAGTTAATTGGAGCATTCATATATTGAACGAAGTCCCACACTTGTGGTTCAAAATATGACACCAGAGGAAGCATGGAGCGGGAAGGAAACTTGCTATAGATCATTTTCGGATTTTTGGGTGTATTACCAATGCCCATATTCCAGATGAGAAGAGGAGGGAGTAGAAGTAAATAATTTTATAAATTGTTTTAGATTTCTTGTACATTTGATAAAGATATTCAACGCTTTGTAAGATCAATTCATATTAATATTACAATGGTATTTTGATTTAGAGTTTGGTCGCCCATTATGTATGTGTCATTCCATAAAGAACATCTTGTAGCCAAGGTGTTTTAAAGGGGAGGAATATGTTAGAAACCCAAATTGTTGCATTTGTTAATATCTATCTTTCTTTCTCGGAGAGAGTGACTATCTCGAATTAATTCAATGTTGCTCTCATCTCTTAACTCTTTAAAGAGTCATTACCTCGAAAGAAGTCAATTTTCAGATAATTCACATTAATTCCCGTTAGGAACCAACAGCTTCTTAACAATATACACTAATATAAACATATGTATATAGTTATGTTTATGTTTTCTAGCTACAAATTTGTTTATTTATTAGAACTCGATAGGGGAATAATAATTGCTAATATAATACACACATACGTATATAGTTTGGTTGAAAATTCTGTAACCTACATGCTTGAAAATTTTAATTGGACCAAAATTTGGCATACTTGTTAAGAATATTGTAAGGGTACATTTTTTTTTTTTTAACACCTGATTTTATTTAAATACCATCTATTTATTTTCAAACACCACTGATAAGTTATTGGGCTTTTCCAAATATTTGTTGCCCTATTATTATGTTAACCACAAATATTTCATATCTTATTATCTAAATTTAGTCATGATATAAACTATTACAAAAAGCCCAAAAAACTTATATCTTATCCAATTTTATAATCATTATTTAATTAAGCCTAAAACCAGCCATACGGGCCCAATGCACACGTCTCATTTTATTTAAAACCTAAGAATACTTATGCTTGACAATATTTAAAAAGTCCATGATTCAAGTCCATGGCAAAACAATTTTGTCAATGGAATTTAAATCAATAATCAAAGCCCATGGTTTAAACCCATGGAAATTTTATCAATGGAATTCAAATCCCATAAGCAAAACTCATGATTCAACCTCATGGCAAATTATTTGTTAAAAGCCTAGTTCTCGCTGGCAATATCAAAAGGCCCAATTTTCATTGACAATATTAAAACCTGATTCTCATTGGCAATATTTAAAACTCAATTCTCATTGGCAACATCAAAAACTCAATTCTTATTGGCAATATCAAAGCCCAATTTATATTGGTTTTATTAAAAGCCCAAGCTAACTACTTGGCACTATTTTATCAAAAGCCCAAGGTTATTAATACTTGGCAAAATACTATATCATAAGTATTTAACTTAAAAGTCCAATAATGAGCAATACTTTAAGTTCTTAAACTTATTACTATAATATTACAAGCCCATGAAATCTATGGTAATTATTTATTTTCAAAATTTATGGCAATCATCTTATAAAAGGCCATGGAAAGTTATGATTATTTATCTTATACCCAAGACATTTATTTATTTCATATCATATTATAAACTCATGGTCATTATTTATCTTATATTAGAACATTCATAATATTTATTTCCAAAACTCATGATAATTATTTACCCTACAAGCCCATTATGATTATCTATTAAAAAAAAACTTATGAGAATATCACGTTATTCCGTTATAGTGGTTGTTACCATATTTTATTTGAAATCCATGGATATTGCCTCTATTTAAAACCCATGGTAAATATTATTCTCAAGAAATATTAGAGGTCATTATTTAAAAGTCCCAAAAAAAATATCATTTACAAAATAATCCATGACAAAAATTATGAGAAACTATTCAAATTGTTATTTGTTAGGGGGAAAACTTTGATGTCCCCAAGTACAATAGCCAAACCGAAACTCAGCGATGGGCTCTTAAGGTAAAGCCCAAAGGCTTTCGGTGTAGTGATAAGCCTGTCCAAGCAAAAGATGAAGGCTACACCCTAACAAAAAGACAACAATAAAGCCCAGCAAACACTTAATTATTTGGGTTAGTGGTCCCTTATGGTATTACAAGAAGAACAAATTCTCTAGCAGTAGGGTAACATTATACTTAAGGTCCAACAGTCAATTATTAAACAAATTTAGGAAAGTGTTCACTTCTGGAAGTTCTTAAGTGTCTTGTTTAGAAGGGTTTAAGGTACTTTCAACCATCATTACATCAATATGAGGGAAGAATTCTATTATTACAAATACATTGTATCCTTCAATAGTAAAACAAGAAGTAAAGACTAATGGTTCCATGGTGAAAAGAAAAGGGTTATTTGGCATGCTGTGAAGAGAGAGAGAGAGAGAGAGAGAGAGAGAGAGAGAGAGATTCCAACTCAGTGCAGCAAATGTAAACCGAGATTCTCAAGGAATATGTATGTGGTACATGAGTAAGATAGCAAAAGGGGTATTTTGAGTGAGTGAGTGTGTAGGCTTATAGTGGGATGGTGAAGGTGATGCTAAACTGAATCTTTAATGGGAGAAGGTCTATTTGTAGCTGATTGGAGAGCATTTATGAGCTTAAGGTATGCAGAAAAAGGAAAGGAAATGTCTGAGGCTAAGTGAGTATGGGCTAAGAGGGTGATTTATGAGTTGGGGAGAGTTAAGCTACAAGCAGAAATTTTGGCAAAGTAGCAAGAATAAAAGAATTTTTAGATGGGTTGGTGTGTGTTTTATGGGCTGGTGTGCTTATGCTTTTATAGTGGAGCTTAGGGAAGCATTAATTAACAAAAGTCCAAAAATGTAGGACTGATCAGGGGGCAGAATAGCAGGCTTAATTATCCTAGGATTTAGCCATAAGTGGGAGATTTGCTTTTAGGGTTGTTTTGCTACTTTGGGTAATATGACACATGGTGAGTATTTGGGGTAATCTTGCATTAAATGTCAAGATTTTTGAAGCTGAGTTTAATCAATAGGATTAAGGCAAGTACTAGAGAAGAATCTTGGTGTTGCATCTGAGATTGAGACCCTAGGAAGTAGGATTCAACACCCCAAGCTAGGTGTCAAATTCTAAGCCCTCCAAACCACATGGTCCCAAATTTTCCCCTTTTAGGATTCATGGGCTTGGCACATGAACCAGCTCTTGAACGATTTGGGCATTTATAGACTTGATTTGTTGAGATTCAAGTGACTTGGTTATGGTCTCTTTCAATTGGAGATGTTGTCTTAAGGAAAATGATGACATTCCATTACCTATCAGACTTTTAGCTGCTAGTACAACTTCTAGGCATTGTTCACGTCAGAAAATGGTGGCAAAAAGTTGATGTGACAACCCGTAGTTCACTCTTAGAGATTTGGTTGTCCCTTGTGGAGATTCTCAACTGGACCTTGGTTAAGGGTGAACAAGAGGAGCTAATTATCTAGTTCACTTTTCTGCCTTTGCTAGGATTTTAAGATTGGGCTTTTTTTACGTGGGCCAAGCCCCTTGGCTGGGCTATGCTTGCTCCTTTTTTACTTGGGCTTGTCCTCTCTTCATAAGATGTTTGGACCTACAAAATGATATATTTTGCCATGGGTTTTCATTCCTCATGGGCTCTCATTGTTAATTGATATTCAATATAGTTTAGGTTTTGATAAATATTTGTAATGGGTCTTTGGATAATGATTTTGTAACACTCAAAATAATAGCATGAGCTTTAATTATTTGAAAATGCTTCGTAAATGATATTTACTATTTGAAATAATGAGTTCCATACCATAAGTATGATTCAAATGGGTTTCAAAAAATAAGTGATGTAAAATAGATGGTGAACATGTGTTCTCATGTAAATTCCATAAGCTTATGTTATGAAATAGGTGTCATGGGTCCAGGATGAATAACCATAACTTCCCATAGGTTTTAACAAAATGGTTGCCATGAGTTTTGAAAGTAGATAGTTGCCATAAATTTTATGGGCTTATTATAGTAATAGGTTTAAGAACTTAAAACATTGTTCATCCCTGGACTTTAAATAATTACAATATAATATCTCGCCAAGTATTAATATCCTTGAGTCTTTAAAATGGTGCCAATGTAAATTGGGTTTTAAATATTGTCAACGAGAATTGGGGTTTTTGATATTGCCAACGAAAGTTGGGTTTTTGATATTGCCAATGAAAATTGGGCTTTGATGGTGCCATGTAGCAATGGTCTTTAGGGTGTTGTGTAGCAACGGGCTTTAATAATTTGTCATGGGTTTGAATCATAGGCTTTGATTATGGATTTGAATTCCACAAAAATATGTTGCCATGAGTTGATTCATGGGCTTTGATTATGAATTTGAAATTCCACAAAAATATGCTGCCATGAGTTGGACCATGGGCTTTTTCAAATATTGTTAAACATGAACATTCTTGGTCTTTTTAAAAAGGAATGAGATTTTAACTCACTCAATAAAATAAATAATTTGGGATTAGGCTTTACAAAAATATTGGGTCTTATAACGTTTTATATTTGTGGCCCAATTTTGTAATGAAAAGAAGAATGGTTGTGGGCTATAACAATAGTATGGTACAAAATATTTGGAGAAGCCCAATAATTTGTTGGTGATGCTTGAAAATAAATAGGTGGTATTTAAACAATATAAGGTGTAAAAAAAATGTACCTTAACATTATTTAAAGCCCTTGGAAATTAATACCCAAAACCTATCATAAATATTTATTAAAACTCATGAATACATTTCATTTTTACTAACAATTAAAGCCCATGTGGAATAAAAATCCATGATAATATATATTTGCTTTGTCCACTTTGTAGGGCCTATAATGAGAAAGCAAAAGAATAGGCCCAAGTGGAGAAAACCACAAAGTCAAAGGCCCACCAAAGTATTTAGCCCTCATGGCCAAGCTCAACATGAAGTCTCAGCCAAAACGGTCCATGTGTGCAAACTTACCTAGCTAGAGAATTCCATTCAGTTCTGCCTTTCGCTGAAGGTCACCTCAAGAAGCAACTAAGCTCCCAAACTAGATTAGTGTCCCATCAGCCTCTTTGCCACCATTTCTAACAGGAATAGTACTAAGGGGTTGGATTGACACCAAAAAGTTGAAATGTAATAAATGCTATTCTTCCTCCCTAAGTTTTAGTTACTGCTATAGGAAGCCATGACCAAATCATCCAAACTTTAGCAAACTAGTTTCTTTAGTTCTAAAAATGTCTAAAACTAATTCATGAACCAAGCTCATGAATTCCTAAGGAGGAAATATAGAGAAATGTGGTTTGGAGAGCATAAAGGGATCTCCAGCAGAACCCTCTGAAGTGGGCTCAAACTTTGATACTTGGCTTAGGGTGTTGAATCCTACTTCCTCGAGTCCAAATCTTAGTTGCAGCACCAAGATTCTAGCTTAATACCTACCTTAACACCATTGGCTGAACACAACCTTAGAAATCTTAGCAATTAATTCAAGATTGCCCAAATATTCACCCATGTGTGACATTGCCCAAAGAAGCAAAATAGAACAAAAGAAAATCTACCATTTATAGCCAAATCCTAGGTGAGATACTTTGAATTTCAGCTCCATCTGACATTACCCAAAGGAGACAAACACTAAAAAAGGAGTTCATACCATTTTTGGCCAAATCTCATGATGGATACTCTGAAAATTCCCTTACTGATTAGGCTCAACATTTTTTGCTTTTACTAATTTCTCCTTAAGCTTCACTATAAAAGGAAAGCACCATCTACTCATCAAGGGGAGGCGAAATCCTCTCAAAGTCTCCATCAATCTTGCTATTTTCAACCCTTAATTCAGAATTAAGTTCCTTTTTTGTTAATAAATGCCCATACCCACCAACTCACAAATATTCGTTCCCCTTTTCTAACAAAACCTAGCACCATAAAGGTCTCATGAGTAGCTACAATCATTCCCTTTCCACCATGGCCAAAAATAGCCAAGTTCCTTTACCATAAAGGCCCATACCCATCAACTCACAAACATTCCTTCCCTTTTCTAACAAAATCCAGCACCATAAAGGTCTTATGATTAGCTACAATCAGTCTCTTTCCACCATGGCCAAAAATAGCCAAGTTCCTTTACCATTTTATTCCCACATCACCATATATTTGCTCACCCACTCATATAAGACTAGTTTCCATCATTTACCATACATCCTTCCACATATTCATTCCAACATGGGCATAAGAATCTTAGTTAAATATTTGCTGCACTAAGCTGGGGGTCTTTCTCTCCCTTCATTCCATCCTATTTTTTCCTCTTTTACTTGTAACTATGAAGCTTTTAATCCTTGTTTATTTTATTATGATGAAAGCCATAATGTCTTGGATACTATGGAAGTATTCCCTCATATTGACTTTGTTAGGTTCTAAAGATTTAGGAATTTATGTATTTAGAACTCTAATGTGTAATGTTGGCAAACCATGATCAAAACAATATGGTTAGTCGTGTTTAGGCTTGCTCAAAGTTATATTTTTTTATGTAAAGTTGGAATCGAGAGGCTGCAGATGCATTGGTGCATTTCGGCTTGGCTCGATCAATTGACAGTTAGCCTCAATCGATCGAATCTCGAGCAGAATACCTTTCTGCAGAATTTTTCAACTCAGCCCTAACTCATTAAACGTTTTGGGTTTTCTATTTTTACCCTAGTTATAAAAGGCAAAACCCTAGCCACGATTTTAGAGTCGCTCCTGTTATATTGTTGCTCATACTTTTCTGTTTTGTGTAAATCTTTTGTGAGATCTAGAGGAGCTTTCCTTTACACAAAATTTAGGGTTTTCAAGGTAGAGGTAGTATCAACATCTTGATGATTAACTCGGTTGCTGCAATTGAAGCTTAAAGAATAACAAGCGTGGGTGCTTGTAGCTGATTGGAGAATCTAAGAAAGAAGGAGTCCGTGGATTCAGAGTTTGCACGTGGTCGTATCAGTAAGTTCTACTGGTGGGTAGCATTAGGAAGTCAAGCGGGGAGCTTGTAAGTCCTTTGGTATGAACTTTGATTCTTTCGCATAGTGGATTCAGGTTTACTTTAAAGATAGCTAGGTCAAATCCTCCCTAGGTTTTTACCGTGTGATTTCCTGGGTGATTATATCATTGTGTCTTTTATATTTCCGCTGCTTTATATTCTTGATATGATTGTATGTTTGTGATAACCTAGAACTGCATAATTTGACTAAGTTAATCACTTTGCTAATTAACTAGGTTAATCTGGTTGGGTTAAGGGGTCTAAAACTGTTCAAGTGATATCAGAGCGAGTAGCTCTCTTGTTTGAGATTTTTTGATCTCTGAGCTGATTCTTGACCCCTGTTGTTCTGGAGCATGGACACTCTCTGGTTGTTCTTCCTTACTTTGATGAGAATAACTATACTTATTGGAAAGTAAGGATGAAAGCATTCCTAAAATCCATTGATGAGAGAGTTTAGAATTCCGTTGAGTACGGATGGGAGAAGCCCACTACTCCTGTGAGTGAGTGGTAAATTTCTCAAAAAGAAGTAGTTGGTTTCAATAGTAAAGTTATGAATGCCATTTTTAATGCTGTTTCCATGAAAAAATTTAAGAGAATCTTTAATGTTGAGGTTGCTCATATTGCTTAGAAAATCCTTCAAACTGTGCATGAAGGCGCAAAGGCAGTTAAGATTAACAAGCTGTAGCAATTAACTTCTAAATTTGAAAGCATTAGAATGTCTGATGATGAATCTTTTGATGAGTTCTATACTAAATTGAATGATATTGTTAATTCTGCTTTTAATTTGGGTGAAATCTATAATCAACAGAAAATTGTTAAGAAGATTCTTAGATCTTTAACTAAAGATTTTAGACTCAAAGTAACTGCCATTACTGAGAGCAAGGATGTTGACTCCGTCCCTGTTAATGAGCTTGTAGGATCTCTTCAGTCCTATGAGTCTGACCTACCCAAAGCCTCCAAATCCAAATCAATGGCTCTTAAGTCTGTTGATGATGTTGAGGTTGGTAGATTTAATGATGAGCTCTCTGCTACAGAGATTGCGTACCTTGCCAAGAACTTTAGAAATTTTCTTAGGAATAACAACAGAAAGGCAAGAGGTACAAACACTGCTGAACCTAGAAACTTTAGGAAGAATGATCCTACTAAGGTTAATAATTTTGAAAAACCTAGAGCTAAAGTTGGTCAATCTTCAAACAATTCTCTGGGTGCTCAGTGTTTTGGCTATCAAGGGTATGGTCATGTTAAATCTAAATGTCCTACATTCTTGAGGTCTAAGGGTAAAGCTATGGCTGTAACTCTTAGTGATAATGAGGTTTCTAATGATGAGTCTGGATGTGACGAGGATGGAAACTTTATTATTTTCACTGCTACTGCTGTAGTCAATGAAAGTCTATCTGTTGAAGAGAACCCTTATGATAGGGAACTCTCTGAGGATGCAGATTTTCAAGAGGCCTATAATAAACTTTGCAAAGTTGCTGCAAAGGATGCTATGAATGTTGAACTTGGCCTGAAGAAAATTGATTCTTTTGAGCTTGAAAAGAAAAATTTGCTTGTTAAATTATTTGATGCTAATGATCTTTTGAATCATGTGAAATCTGAGAACATGATTTTGCTTGATAAAGTTAAAACTTTGGAACATGATTTATCTGTTGCTAGATCTGCTAGTTCTAAACTTGATCAAATGCTGAATGTTCAAAAGTATCATTCTGACAAATCTGGTTTAGGATATGTTGAAAGCATCTCTGTGTCTGCACCTACTTCCACAAACTTTGTTCCTTCATCTTCTTCTAAACCTTCCATGAGTGAGGTTGTGAGTGAAACTGTTAAACCCCCTATGAGTGAGGTTGTCCAATTTGTAGAAGTTTCACCCCCTAGGAAGATTAGGGTTGATCTGAAAGAGTCTAAACCTAAGGAGTTTACCATTTTTAAGGACAAGATGCATGGTAAACTTGCTTGGGTTTGTCATTATTATGAAAAGTCTGGATACATTCGTCCTAACTGTTACAAGCTTCAAGCTGCTAAGAGAGCAAACAAACCAAAAGTGCTTGTGCCTCGAGCACAAGATCCTATGACACTCATTGGTGAATTGGTAAAAGCGTTGAGCCTTTATTCCAATCCTGGAGTTGGAAATCACTCGAATGTGAATAAGAACTCCAATGCTCATGGTGCATTTAAACGGTTTTGGATGCAAAAGACTCGATCTAATTGAGTCTGTTTGACATGGTCCTTGTGCTTCATTGCTCATTCCTTTGTGACCATTGTTCTTTGGTGTTTGTGTTTTTCTTTCTAGGACTTGCATTGCATTACATTCATGCATTTCATTTTAGGATTTATTTGTTTTCTCTTTTTTTTTAGAAAAAAAAAAGGGAAGAAAGCAAAAATATGTTTGGCACTACTTTTCATGGTTTTGAAAACAAGGTTGGTCAATTTATTTACACAATATGTCTTGTACACCTTGTTTAGCTTTGATGAGCTTATTTATTGCACTTGACTAGTTGAAACTTTGTAGTGCATGTTGTGTGGGAAAAATGTTTATGGTGTTTATCACTTTGTCTTAATCTTGAAGGCATAAATAACCATCTCACCACTGTTCACTAGCTAATTATGAATATCTTAGTGCATATCATAAGATTTTGTACTCGAGAAAGTGTAGCACATGCACAAAAAGAACATAAGGTGTAGCCTCGGTTAATTGCTTAATTTTTAAAATTAGTGTGTACTATTAGGCTTGATGTCATTTCATATAATTAAAATTGATGTGTACTATTAGGCTTGATGCCAATACACATAATAATGAGGCAAAATTCAAGAAACTTACATGATTGCAAGTTTATGTTTTAGAAGATGTGAGAGTTATATGATGTAACTCTTTTGGTGATAGTCTCTTTTAAATTCTGCGTGATGAATTTTATAGACTTTGTGATTGATTTCTATTCACATATCACCTCACATGTATCTCCAGTTTTTGCTAGTTTGCACACACTACACAAGTTACTCTTTGCTAAACACTATACATGTTATTGTGTGTGTTTTTGGTTTGATCAACTAAGTTTGAAAATACCTTGAGAATTATGCAAAATATTTTTTTTGCTTAAGAACTTAAAGGGAGAATGGATGAAATTTTCTTTGGAGAAACTGGGATTAAAACTTGGGTTTTTGAAAAGGTATTTCATCTCATACTCGTGCATTTTGTTCATCAATTCTAATGCTTTGAGGAGTTTGTGTCAAAAAGTGTGTGTTCTTTCAAAAACTGTGTTTTTTTCTTAAAAATTTTGTGAGCTTCTGCCTGTTTCGATCGATCCATTCTGTTTTTCGATTGATCGAAAATGTGCATCAATTCTTTTAAAAAGTCTCGGATTGACTCGATCGATTGAATGTGATTATTGATCAATCGAATATCGCGAATCAGGTTTTTTAAAATACTGTTCCTGACTTTTTCAAAGTCACTTTTTAAAAACTTTTCAAACCTTTTTCTCTCTCTCCGACTCGGCAAGGCTCCATTGCGATTTTTTGTCGTTTTCTTCCAAATTTTTTGCAAGGTTTCTCTCTCCTATAGCCGGTATGTCCATATTACCCTTCCTTTTGATGTTATTTTCTCATTTCATGCATTTTTCATGCATTTTAATTTGGGTTTTTTGGACTATACAAAATTTGGGGTTTTTGATGAATCAAGCCTTATTTTGTAAAATTGATCAATGGGTTTTTGTGGGGACTTGATATAAACTAGATACTGATAGTTTAATTTGATCAATTTAGGGTTTTGAGAAAAATTAAAATTCTAGGGCTTGCATTGAATCCGAATTGGGGATTTTGTTCAATTAGGTTGAAATTGATGAAATTGGCTTGTTGTTTTGATGTAATTAGGCATTATAATCTGTGTGTTGTGTTATGTAATGCTCAATTTATCAAATCTATTTCAAAACATTCAAGTGTGTTTTTCAAATCTTTAGGGTTTTTGTTAGAAACTCTATGCTCAAGCCAATTTTGTGCAATTGAACTTAATTTGAACTTTGCTTACTGCATTAGTACATGCATTATGACATTGTGGTTGTTCATGCATCATATAGATTGTTGTTCTATATCTTTTTGTGCTAACTTGTAGTTTGCCCTTGGTTTTTGTGTTATTTTGGTTTTCTTTTTGTATCTTTGTCCTTTCCTTAGCACTATGCCTAGGAAGACTAGGGCTCGTAGGTCTGTCCCCTTATCTACTCCTTCCCCTCCCTCCTTTGACCGAGAGAAGTTTCCGAGTAAGAAAAACCAAGAGATTTATGAAAAGTTGAACCTTAAGAGAAAGATTTGGGCTAAACGCTCAGTTCTTTTAGATGAGCTTGATCCTGCCATTAAGGCAAATTTTGAGCGTCGGGGCTGGTTACTTCTGTTGGATGTTTCTGATCCTCCTCCTCCAGCTACCCTGTTAGAGAGTTCTTCTCGAACATCTCTATCTGCGTCTATGATTCCAACACTTTAGTAAAGAGTTGGATACGAGGTGTAGAGTACTCCATTACTCCTACGGTAGTGGCTAATGCTCTTGGGGTACCCTTGGTCCAGCATCCAGTCTACCCTTATGATGAGTCTCCTTTGTTGAGTGATGTCATATCTTACATCACTGGGTCTTCTATCCAGTGGGGTTCTGATCCTAGAATCACCTCTGCTGAGCTATCTGAGTTGCACTTTCTCTTCTTTAGGATAGCTTGTCATTCTATTTGGCCCATCTCTCATCTTCACACCATTCCTCTCGAGTGGTGTGTCTTTTTGTATGCTCTTATCGCTGATGCTCCTATCAGTTTTCTCCATTTGTTTCTTCATTCTTTGAACGAAGTTTATAAGAGTTCATCTTCTTCTCATGCTCTTGTTCATCTTATTTTTGTTCATAGGATTTTGCTTTATCTTGATCTTAGTGGTTTCCCTTCCTCTGAGCCCGTTCATGTGATTGCTCCCATAGGTGCGTCTTTTCTTAGACAGAGGGCTGCTCATCTTCTAGCTGGCTCTAAACACTCTTGGTCTGAGCTTTCTGGTATCGCACCTCCTTCTTCTTCTTCTTCTTCTACAGGTCCTGCTGGTGAGGATGTTCTTGATCCTGTTGGTGATGCTGCTGCTGCTGATGTTCCTCTACCTCCTTCGGATGACTTTGATATTCGTCGTACCTTGGAGACTATCATGACTGTTCAGGCGGCTCATAGTCAAATTTTGGTGGACTTGCTTGACAAGATTCGTGCTTTGCGTGCCGACGTAGCACATCTTCGTTCACCTTCACCACTTCCTTTTGGTGATGACATGTGATTGTCCTTTGGCATTCTGTCACAAAAAGGGGGAGTAGAATTTTGACACTATAGAGAGTTTTTGTAGTTAGGGGGAGAATTTTTTTTTTTTTTGTTTTTTGTTTTTTTTTTTGTTTTTTGTTTTGAGGAGCTAGTGGAGATGTTAGATTGCATCTAGGTGCTTCACTTTGTATATCATTGTTTTGGGGCTATTCATGTTAGGGGGAGTAACTGTTTTGGGGTGTTTCATTGTTTTTGATATACGTGATTCTTGTTTCTTGTGATTCACTGCTTATTGATTTATATTTATGAGTTATTCATTGATAATTGTCTTTATTATGTGTTGTGTGAATCATACAAGAATGTTATATCTGTTTATTTACTGTTTTCTATCACACATGCGTTTATGCCTTTGTTGAGTGTTTTAAGAATATACAGGTTGATTCGATTAAGCTGTTGTCTACACTTGCAACTAATGGATAGTAGTTAGGATTGATTTTTAGTGTTTATGAGCATTATTTTTGTAAAGGGCTTTCTACTTGTAAACTTTAAGCTTTGTATTTGTGTTTTGTCACGGATTGCTAAAGGGAGAGTTTGTTAGGTTCTAAAAATTTAGGAATTTATGTATTTAGAACTCTAATGTATAATGTTGGCAAACCATGATCAAAACAATATGGTTAGTCGTGTTTAGGCTAGCTCAAAGTTATATTTTTTTTATGTAAAGTTGGAATCGAAAGGCTATAGATGCATTGGTACATTTCGGCCTGGCTCGATCGATTGAAAGTTAGACTCGATCGATCGAATCTCGGGCAGAATTCCTTTCTGCAGAATTTTTCAACTTAGCCCTAACTCATTAAACGTTTTGGGTTTTCTGTTTTCACCCTAGGTATAAAAGATAAAACCCTAGCCATGTTTTTAGAGTTGCTCCTGTTGTATTATTGCTCATACTTTTCTATTTTGTGTAAATCTCTTGTGAGATCTAGAGGAGCTTTCCTTTACACAAAGCTTAGGGTTTTCAAGGTAGAGATAGTATCAACATCTTGATGATAAACTCGGTTGCTGCAATTAGAGCTTAAAGAATAACAAGCGTGGGTGTTTGTAGCTAATTGGAGAATCCAAGAAAGAAGGAGTCTGTGGATTCGGAGTTTGCACATGGTCGTGTCAGTAAGTTCTACTGGTGGGTAGCATTAGGAAGTCAAGTGGGGAGCTTGTAAGTCCTTTTGTATGAACTTCGATTCTTTCACATAGTAGATTCAGGTTTACCTTAAGGATAGGTAGGTCAAATCCTCCACAAGTTTTTACCGTGTGTTTTCTTGGGTGATCATATCATTGTGTCTTTTATATTTTCGCTGCTTTATATTCTTGATATGATTGTATGTTTGTGATAACCTAGAACTGCATAATTTGACTAAGTTAATCACTTGGCTAATTAACTAAGTTAATTTGGTTGGATTAAGGGGTTTAAAACTGTTTAGACTTGATAACAATAAAGAAACTATATGATTTTTTATAATGTAAACACATTTATTGACTAATTAGACGTTACCGTTGGAGGCCTGTCATATTTACTGTTGGTCCATTTTTCCTCTTGTGTACTTGTTATAATGGGCCCACTTTTATATTAACCGACTATGGAGGAAATGCATAATTTTTATTATGTAAATTCATTTACCAATTTTCCAGGCATCTACTGCTGGTTGTTTCTCTTGTTTACTGCTAGACTATTATTTAAGTATTTATTGTGGTGGGGCATCCTTTGTGATAGCTTATCTTTGCAAGAGGTATTTTTGGGGCCTTATTATAATCTTTGTTGGATGCAACTCGGACCTTTCACACTTCACCGATAGCCTTTGGGTCATATTCTAAGCCCAAAGTTGAGTCTCGGTCTTGACTTCCCAAATATCATGCAGGCAACGAAAACAAAGCCCCCAACAAATATAAGTCAACTTAAACATATGTGCATGTATATATGTTTGTGTTTTCTAGACACAGAAATCTTTATTCACGAGAACTTGATGGGGGAATAAGAGTTGATAATGTAATATATGAGTTTGGTTCAAGTGAAATTTGACATAACTTTAACAAGTCCACTATTGAATTACATTAACTTCTTATGACCTACATGCTTGCAACATTTTAAGATAACTGTAGATTGATAGTTATACCATTTATCAAATGTTTCTATATGAAATTTACTATTTTAAAATTATGCTTAAAAGATGGAAAATGGATCTTATGTTTGATGTTGTACTTGCAAGATATAAATGATATTTATTTAGAGAATACTCCATATATTTATAATGACATGATTTGTCTAGCTCTTTTAGAATTAATCATCAAAAGTAATCCTAGGATTTGCTTGAAAAATATGATATGGATTAGTCCAAATTCAACAACTAAAATAAGAAATTATTAAGTGTTTCGGAACGGTAAACTAGTGTTAGATCAATAGATTCAGTTAAAGTTTGGTAAAATTTTCCTCCAACATTTAGATAATAAGAGAATTTCATTCCCAAATAAAAGTAAGCAATTTCATGAATTGTTTGAGATTTCTTGTACTTTTGATCAAGCAATTAAACGCTTTGCAAGATCAATTCATATTAATATGATAGTGGTATTTTGATTTAGTGGTTGGTCACCCTTTAAGAAGGTGTCATTCCATAAGAACACTTGTAGGCAAGGTGTTTGGAAGGGGAGGAATATGTTAGAAACCCAAATTGTTGCATTTGTTGATTTCTTTATTTCTTTTTCATATAAGAGACTATCTTAAACTAATTGTCGTTCTCATCTCTATCTTTCTTTGAGGACTCGTTACCTCAAATCAAGTTAATTTTCAGATAATTCCCATTCATTTTCATTAGGAGCCAATGGGTTCTTAACAATATAAACATATGCATATGTATATATTATTGCTTATGTTTGCTAAAACACAAAATTGTTTATTTATTAGAACTTGATAGGGGAATAATAATTGTTAATATAATACACACTTATGTATATAGTCCGGCTGACCCTCAAAAAAGAAAAATGTATATAGTCCGGCTGAAGTTATACCAAGTATAACTTTAAATCTTTGACAAATCCATTGTTGGATTAAATTGTCTATATATAACCTACATGCCTGAAAATTTTAATATGACTAAATTTTGGTATGGAATTTGACAGACTTGCTAAGAAACATAATGTAAAGAAATAAAACTTTCTGAATGAAATTGAAAGAAAGAGGGCTCTCTGAACTGAAATTATTTATTGGAGAAGAGTATGAAACTGAGACTCTGAGAGCATAACAAGCAAATAACAAACTCTGATTTGCTATTTATATCACATACCAGATCAGTTATACAAGCCTAGAAAATAGGCGGGAAACAGAAAAACAGATGTGCAACGGTTACAAGAACATCCAATATAATTACAACACGTGTACAAGCTAATAACAAACTCTGAATTAATCTCACGTGCTGAAACATGTTCATAGTTTAAGTTACATGACATCGTTTATTCAGTTTTGGCTCTTTTTCATTTATGGCTTGTTTGGAAGTTTAGAGAGGGAGGAGAGTAGAGGAGAGTAGAGGGAAGGGGAGTAGTGGGGAGGAAAGTAGAGGAGAATGATTCACCTCCACCTTATTTGGATGTTTGTAAAATTAATAAGGGGGAAGAGAGTAATTAGCCCTTCCCCTTGTGTAATTTTGTTAATATAATAAGGGTAAATTAGGTAATTTACTTGGTTAATAGTTTATGTACTCTACTCCCCCTCCAAATCTCTCCAATTTGGGAGAATTAAAATTAAGGGACTAGAGGGAGTCCAAACCCCTCCAAACTCCTCTAAACCCCTCCCCCTCATTCTTTAAAAAACTTCCAAATAAGGTAATTGCATTACTCTCCCTCTCTCTACTCTACTCCCCCTCCTTTTTTAAACATCCAAACATGCCATTAATTGAACGACGCTCTTGTTTCTCTTTATTAATGTCAACGACACCGTTTCTAGGTTTAGTTTCTTCAGTTGCTTTATCACAAAATGCTTGCCCTGCCCCTTTCCTTCAACTTTTTTTTTTTTTTTCTCTCATCAGTTTTAAAACATAGAGGGTCTGTTTGGATATCACTTATTGTTGCTGAAAGTTGCTAAAAACTGATTGTTGCTGAAAACACTGTAGCAAAATAATTTTTAAATATATGAATAGTACCGTGGGACCCATTTTTAATATTTTTAATGTGTGAACAGTACATGAACAGTGCGTGAATAGTATACGCACAGTACATGCACAGTAAATTTTGTCCCCCAAAATCAAAAAAGCCGGCCAAAAAAAAAAAAAAAAAATTACACAAAACGCAACTTTACTTTGAGTAAGAAAAATTGCTATCCAAACACAGGCAGAGAACATATAATTCAACGATGAATTTTTCCAAATTTTAGTCGAATAAAAAAAAATTAGGTTCTGAAACATTGCTCAAAGTTTCACTTCGTTAAACTTGATCATGGCCCCTTTTATATATATATATATATATATATATATAAGATTCTCTTCATTTTCAAAAGTTAGAAAATGCAAGTAGTATTTGTATTGCATAAGTTTGTGTACTTGAGCTTAAGGAAAGGGGATTTACAAAATGTGAAAATAGAGAAAAATCTGCTGTCGTGACTAAAATTTGATGGAGATGATTTTTCCCCTCAACTTAAAGTGCACAGATCAAATGAGAGAGAGAGAGAGAGAGAGAGAGAGAGAGAGAATTCACGACCCAATTTGAACTCAAATCTAAAATCTAAAATTTACTAATAAGCTATCTCCCTTTTGATTGGCCTTCAATCAAACTTGGTCAACCATAATCAAAGTACAATGATTTAGGATTCAAACTAGTTCAAAATTTTGAGTTAACTACAACACGTCACATTTCAAAGGAAAACATTTCTCTTCAAACTAATTTAGAAAGAAACTTTTCAAATTCTTTCTATATTTTTTTATTGGATGTGAATTTTGAAAATTTAACTGTTGGAATGTATGTTTTATTGAAGATCAATAGCTATGTCATCAAAATAATGTTTAAATTCAAGTTTTTGTATTCTAAAATTATGCATAAAAAAGATAGGTCACAATCTGAATGACCTCTTGTGATTAACCCTAATTAATTAATTTAGCCAAGTAATTAATTAATCATGCAATTTTATGGAAGCACAAACAAATCACCAAAAACTAAGTATGCAGCGAAATTTAAATAACACGGTGATTTGTTTACGAATGGGGAAAACCCTAATGGCAAAAACCCCACCGGGTGATTTTCAGGTCACCACTCCCGAAACTCCACTATTATCAAATCAAGCGGTTACAAGTAAATGAATCCCAAGTAGCTTACCAACCTACAGTTGAACCCTTACCCCAATACCCAATTGGACTTGATCTGTAGTGACAGTCTCCACCTTTGATGCACGACTCCCAAGTACGTGACTAACCAATGCGCGGATCCATGTACGCGACTTCAGAACACCAACTGAGGAAGAATGGTTGGCTGCAAAGTTCTTCAGTTCATCCTTTATGATGAATAGCAGGAAGATGCTTGGTTAAAAAATCCTATGGTGCAAATACACAGCAACTTCTTGATGGAAGATGAACTAGGTCAAGAACTTCGTCTGTTGATCACAATTTGCTTGAACAGAGATTGCTCAATGATAATGCCACTTGTGTCCCCCTAGACGGCTCTTAAAATAATCCTTTTATATGTTTAAGGTTAGAAGAAAAGAAGGCTCAAAAACATATTCACGGATCCCAAGAAAATCAGATTGGAAATCTGAATTTTTAAATCTCGACAGATAGCAGGTGTCGAGGTAGCTGTCGTGCAGGTGTCGAGCTTTAAAAACTTTGCACTTCAGCTTGCTTTCTCTTGGACAGATTTGATGACTTCAACACTTGACCTTGAAACATTGTTTCTTGAAGTATTAAAAACACCTAGAACTACCCAATTACAAGTAGAGTGCGTTTTGTCAAAGGATTAGCTAATATACATAAATAAGTGACATATGTTCTTAAACAAGTTAAAACATATATGTCCTAACAAAAAATAATTTTATTAATTAAATAGTAAATAATATCTGATTTAAACAAAATTTGACATACCTGTTAATAATATAAAGAATATGCAATCCAAAAATTAAGTTTTTTTTCAAAATTCACATTCAATAAAAAAAATATAGGAGGAGCTTGAATGATTTGGAGAGAAATATTGCCAAAAATTTAAAGGGAGACCGAAATATTTTTAAATGAAATTTAACATGCATGTTAAGAAAATAAAGAATACATAATCTAACAGCTAGATTTTAAAAATTCACATTCAATAAAAATATATTTGAGGAGTTTGAAGGGTTTATCTCCAAAATAGTTTGGAGAAAAACCTGGCTTTGCTTGCCAAATATTTTGTTTTTAAATTTTTTTTATTTATTGAAAAGCCTCTACTCAAACTTATTTAGTTATGGAGCAAATTTTTAAAACTCGAGTTTCCAAGTGAAACCCAACTTTACCAAACTCGAGTTTGATGTATCTTGAAACATTTTTAGTTATTTTATTTAGGAACTAATTTTTTTTTTTAGTTATATAAAATTTGTTTTGTCCTGATGCTTTATGCTTTAAACTCGAGTTCTAAAAAGGTACTACATATCGAGTTTTAAAAATGCACTACCTAATTAAATAAGTTTAAATATAGACTTCTCAATAATGAAAAGTTATATTTGTATTATAAACCGCGCGTTTTTTTTTTTTAAAAAAAGAAAAACAAAAAAACAAAAAAACAAAAACAAAAACAAAAACAAAAACGAGAGAAACCTTTTCTTATGTTAATTTCGATATTTACTCCCAAGCACACATTTGTCTCTTTATTCAGTCATCCTTTTACTATGCGGTTTTTCAAATCAACGACCTCGTTTTCTGCGTGAAGTAACTCAGCAACGCAAACAAATACGCGCGTGTTCAATATAAATTTCGTTATTAGCAAAGCATGAACAAGAAAGGCTTGTACTAAGCTCTCTCGCTCCCTCCTCTCACTGTAAGTAACACTGTCCGTTTCATAACCCTGAGTCAGACTCTTCAACCATGGCTCAAATAGCGAGCAAAGTAATAACAAAACAATGTTTTTTTTTTTTTTTTTAATTATTTTTTTTTTATTATTATTACAAATGGAAGCAAGCATAGAATCCCACCGGTTGTCATGTATAATTTTTTTTTTTTTGTCATTTTCTTCAATCATAAGTAAGATTTGCATTAATAGTAGTGCACATGACATTCACATTATATAACTAGCCTCTAAGCACGCCTGTTGCTCATGTTTAGAGGCTCTTCTAATTTTTTTTTTTTTCTAAAGAATAAATTTTTTCTTATATGCTAGTTTTAGGTTAATGCATTAACCAATCATCATAATTCCTAGAAGTGTGATGAGATTTCTTTGTTTGTGAATGAAATAAATTTTTTGTGCTACATCTCATCACTCCCCTAAGAATTTTGGTGATCAAATAATGCATCAACCCCAATTTAGTATGTTTAAAACTGTTATTAAGTAAAATCCATCAAACATAATTTCATCCATAAGCTGCGTAGTGCTCATTCAAGATAACGTATCTTTTAATTTCAATCTCCTGTTTCAAGAGAAGACCATTTTGATTCTAACCACATTGTTTTTGTATATGATTTTATTTTTATTTTTTATTTTTTATATTTTATATTTTTTTTTTGAGTTTGAGGGAATATGTGTTTTTATTTATTTGTGACTATACCTAATAATGTATTTAGGTTGCTTACGTACCATTGGTGGGTATCAAGCCAATTCCTAGTTCTTAGATTAAGGTATTAGATTTAAAATCCTCAAATATGATTTTGTCTGTTTTAATGATGAACATCTAAGTCAAATACTTGGTGTAAGGACTCAATTTGGAAAGGCCCTCATAAATCAAAAGAAAAATGATCCAATAAGCCCAAACAATACATTTTTAGAGAGTGAGTTCAAGAACTAAACCCTAACAAACGGACAACGTCCAAAACAGGATTCACACCCACTGAAGGCTGGCGCACCAAAGTTACTCCTTAAGGTCTCTCCTTAGCACCGATCCGAGGATCTTGACAGAGGTCCCTTCCTTTCCTCTTTTTTTTTTTTTTTTCCCTTCCTCCTTTAACTGTTCTGTTGGTTCCCCTTATATAGTCCTCTTCTCACCATCTCTTTCTTCCACCTGTTGATCATCCACGCGCTTCCCTTCTGACCGTCCGTCCCATCAGCTGCATTATCAGTACTCATGTGATTTGCAGTGGCCAAGGTTACCCTGTCCAGGAGTCACATCTCCATTAGTGCGGTCAGAGGGTTAGGTGAGCGCATTTATTGTGAAGGTGACAGCCTGTCCTGGGCTTGTTCCCCCACTTGGTGTTGGCCTTGGTCCACCGAGGACAGGGTCATCCTTGGCGGGGGTCCTTACAGCCCAGGCCTTTATACAACATCCTCGGGCGATTCTCCATCCTCGGCTTGGGCCTTGGGCTGGATGTAAAATGGGCCAAGGCTACCAGACTTTTAGGCCCCACAATAGCCCCTCAAAATCCTGCTGTCCGTATTCTCAGATGGGGAGGAGAGTTTTGATATCCTTGGGCCTTCTTCATGATTCGCCCAACCTCGGTCTACGTCAGCGTTTGAGTCTTTTCGCCTGCCCAATGTACGTTTCTGGTGCCTCGATATTCGGCGTGCGTTTGCATTAAATTTTTGCAGCTCCATGTTCTCCACGTCCAACAGTGTGATGGCAATCAATCGGTGGGGATTTCCTGCCTTTATGGGCGGGAAGTTCTGCCTGGTTAATTTTAATTAAGGATATAAATACTCATTTGAACCGTTTGGCCTCTTTATTTGTACACTCAAGAACTTCGGCGCGCACACTCTGAATCTGGTCCAATCTCCACACTGACCAGCGCCTCTTTTCAGCATAAAGAGTCCATCCGAGGAGAATCTCCCCATTTCTGTAAGTCTCCTTCTCTCTGTAGCACAAACTTCTCTCTGATTCCTTTTTCTCTTTTGCTCTCACTCTCTCGGGTCTTTGAGTCGTTACTAGGGATGGATAAATTTAAGAAGTTAGTTGAGTCTGAAAAGATGATAGAGAAATTCATTGCTGATTACAAGATACCTTGTAATGTCGGCTTGAGGTATTGCGAGGAAGGAGAGTGGTACATTAAAAGGAACAAGGGCGAAGTCGTAATTCCCATAGTCGCCTTCGTAGAGGGAGGCATGAGAATCCCTATGGGGCCAGTAACAAGCAATTACCTTAAGCATTTTCGGCTAGCTCCTACCCAGTGCGCCATTAATATGTTTAGGATACTAGGGTGCGTAGATGCCCTGAATGAGAAGATGGGGTTGAGGTTAACCCTCCATGATGTGAACTGGTGCTACAATCTTCAGCACTTGAAGGGTAAGTCATACTATATGAAGACAAGGGACGATAGGGTTCAGTTTATCCAGTGCCTCCCCGATTCTAGTAAGGGGTTGACTCAAGATTTTCTCATTGTGTCAGGGGAGTGACACGACGGTCTCCACTGCCCGACAGTAGAGGGAGAGCTAGGTAGGGTACTCGAAGTAGGAGATGATCTAACTTCTTTTCTTTTTTCTTTGTCGTATATCTTCTTTGTTTGATTGATCATAGGAGTTTTGTTTCTCTTTTTGCAGATCCGCATACTTTCGTGAGTCATTTTCACTTGGTCAACAAGCAGGACTTGGAAGTCGTTCTTAGGGCAGAGCTCTTTTTGAACGAGACCGATAACCAGGTTAGAGCCGCCCATAAAATCCTCGGATGTAATCTGGCCCAAAAGTCATTTCCGGTCCCGAAACACGTTATCAGGGCTCGTGATCCTCGGCTTAGGTAAATCACTGTGGTAGAGGACGAGTTTTCATTTTTCGAAGGAATTTCTATTCTGGAGGGCATCCCGTTGGCAGGTCCTTCCTCATCCCATCAAGCAGCAGAGGCCGAGGAAGGGAGTTCGGAGAAGGGGGGAGAAGTGGTCGAACTAAGCTCGTCTGAGGACGAATTTGGTGCATTTGACTGAGCCGATCAGTCTGAGGATCCCTCTGGTGATTTGGGGGACCCCCATTTGTCTGAAGCCGATCTTCAACCCCCAAGAGTTAGTACTCAGACGGAGATGGGTTCCAAGAGACAGCCCCAAACCAGCCTTCTTGACCTGCTTGAGGGCAAGTTTGGGAAAGGTGTGCCGAGGGAGTCACAACCCAAACCTCCTCCACCTCTGCCCAAGCCTTCTCTTGTGTAGACCAGGTCGTCCTCCATCCCTCCAATCTCGGACTCTTGGCTTGAGTCCTCCGATCCAAAAAGAAAGAGGCCTTCCAAAGGCAAAGACCCAGTGGATGAGGGCAGATCCCATTCTTCTCCAGAGGAAGGTGAAGCCTGCCGACCTTCTAAACAATTGAGGCTTGGTGGTCAGCGTAAAGGACAAGAAATCGTTTAGCAGTCCGAGCCCCAGGCTTGGCTGCCCGCTGCCATGCTCCATGGACAACCTTTGATGGATGACGCTACTCTCCGGGATTTCTGAGGAGGCGAGGGGGCTCGCGTAGCCTGGAGAGGTCCCTTTTCCTCCCCGTCGACATGGTTAAGCTTGGGAGCATGAAGGGGCAAAAGGTTGCCTACAACTTTAAGAGATACCTGGGCATGGTAGGAACTCTAGTACTTGTTTATTTTGTTTAAATTTTATTGCCTAGCACCTCCCTTCCCCTTAATGGCGTATTTGTTTTGGTTGGCAGGCTATCCAGGCTGTTTTCAGGCTGCACAAGGAGGCCGACATCCAGAGTAATGCTCTGGGGCAGGAGCGCGACAAGTTTCTGAGGGCTGCGAGTACCCTTAAGAGATTTGAGGCAGATCTCAAGAAGGCGATTGAAAATTTGGAGGAGATGACAAGGGCTAGAGATAGCGCGGCCTCTGACCTAGCCGCGGCTACGAAACAGGCTGGGGATCAGACGAAGCGTTTACAGGACATCGAGGGCCAACTGCGGGTTGCTCAAGAGGACATCGCTGACCTGAAGCAAAAGTTGGCCAAGGCAGTTGGGGCAAAAGGTATTGTCGAGTACGCCAGGAACGAGGCCGTGAGGGCCAAAGAAGAAGTCGTGTTTGTGAGAATAGACGCCGAGCGTTCCGTAGAACAAGCGGAGGAAGAGGGCTTTGCTGAGTGGGTGGCTAAAACTGAAGCTACCCTTAAGGCTCAAGTTCCTAAAGTGTGCAGGAACTTCTGTTCCCAGACCTGGAATGAAGCTCTCAACCAAGCAGGGGTTGATGCCTCGTCTGACCTTAGAAGAGTAGAGAGAGTGTATTACCCCCCTGCAATTTGTGAGGTTATCCCCTTTACTTTTGAGGCGGAGTCCGCTTTGCCAGCGGCAGGTGAAAGTCAGACTAACACTACCGAAGGCACATCTTCAGCTGACAAACCTGTCAAGGAGGCTGAGCTCCATGGAGCGTTGGAGGGGGCAGGAACTGACGGTTAAGAAATTCCCCAGGGTGTGGTGAAGCCTCCTGTTGACCCCCAAGCCACACTCGTTGTCCCTCAGATCCCTCCTGCCGTGGAAGGGTCCTCTGAAGTAGCCCATCAGAGGCAGGGTCCCGAGGTGTGAGTTAAAGCCATCCAACAGGCTCCTCAAGACAAGCTGTCCACCGAGTTGGGGGAGTAAGCCATCTCATTGGACTACCCCGTTTTGATGGCGTGGACATTCCTATTTGTTTTCTTTTTCATTTCATTTCACTTTTTGCCTTGGCGACATTGTAACAGAATTACATACTTTCTATTTGAAATACATATTCAGTAGTTCGCTTTTAGTTCTTTGATTAATACTTCCTTTTACTTGTTATACTTTAATTTTTCGCTTAATACCTTGGTTCAGTCTAGTACCCAGGTATATTTGAGTGGTTAGTTTTCCCATAGGCTTGAGTCCGAGGACCATGCAAGGCCTTAGTTCAGTCTAACACTTATGTTCTTCTGTAAGTAGCTAGTTTCCCAATAGGTTTGAGTCCTTGGACCATGCAATACCTTGGTTCAGTCTAGTACCCAGGTATATTTGAGTAGTTAATTTTCCCATAGGCTTGAGTCCGAGGACCATGCAAGGCCTTGGTTCAGTCTAACACTTCTGTTCTTTTGTAAGTAGCTAGTTTTCCCATAAGTTTGAGTCCTTGGACCATGCAATACCTTGGTTCAATCTAGTACCCAGGTATATTTGAGTGGTTAGTTTTCCTATAGGCTTGAGTCCGAGGACCATACAAGGCCTTGGTTCAGCCTAACACTTCTGTTCTTCTGTAAGTAGTTAGTTTCCCCATAGGTTTGAGTCCTTGGACCATGCAATACCTTGGTTCAGTCTAGTATCCAGGTATATTTGAGTGGTTAGTTTTCCCATAGGCTTAAGTCTGAGGACCATGCAAGGCCTTGGTTCAGTCTAACACTTCTGTTCTTCTGTAAGTAGCTAGTTTCCCCATAGGTTTGAGTCTTTGGACCATGTAATACCTTAGTTCAGTCTAGTACCCAAGTATATTTGAGTGGTTAGTTTCCCTATAGGTTTGAGTCCTTGGACTATGCAATACCTTGGTTCAGTCTAACACTTATGTTCTTCTATAAGTAGCTAGTTTCCCTATAGGTTTGAGTCCTTGGACTATGCAATACCTTGGTTCAGTCTAGTACCCAGGTATATTTGAGTGGTTAGTTTTCCCATAGGTTTGAGTCCGAGGACCATGCAAGGCCTTGGTTCAGTCTAGTACCCAGGTATATTTGAGTGGTTAGTTTTCCCATAGGTTTGAGTCCTTGGACCATGCAATACCTTGGTTCAGTCTAGTACCCAGGTATATTTGAGTGGTTAGTTTTCCCATAGGCTTGAGTCCAAGGACCATGCAAGGCCTTGATTTTGTATAACACTTCTGTATAGGATGAAGGAGTTTGTCCTCGGCGATTGGAATCTTACTTTTGGCATGATGATGGCCTCGGCCCTGCTCCATCGGAAGTGGGCCATCCTCGGGCCAGATCCTTGACCCCGCGGTGCCCTGGGCAGGGGTGGTTCGGACTTCTAACCTCACGCGTGGCAGTAACCCCGCCTTCAGTTCAAGTTTTCGCCCTCCTCAATTACGAGGCGTCCCCTGATTGTTCGCGTTCCGCACCTGACGTTTTGATGCACGAGACGCGCTCTCATTAATATCCTTGTAGATTGATGCAGATCCAGCGGTCTATGGCCTCCTTGGAATTTGGTCAGGATTAATGCCGCTGATAACCCTTTTGATAACCCTTTTTTCGAATTCTGTGTGGATTAATTCCCACCAACCTCCATCTTCTATATAAGGCTCTCTGGGGGGAAACGTCCTTCCACACTCCATGAACCCTCTAACAAAACAGGAAACGCGTCCCTTCAGCTCTCCGAGCCCCTTCAATAACCCTACTAGGATTGTGATAAGAGTTTGGAGAAATGGGGCGGCCTTGGATGGGAGTGAGGGCACACAGGCCAAAGGTCCTCCTTCCTCGGCCGAGAGCCGTTGTGGCTGTAGCACGCGTCAGACTTCCGGCGCGGCAGAGTTTGGGCGTCATCCTGATGGTGTCGTGCATGACGGTCAGGAAGGAGGTCCTTGAAGTACATAACGCTTTTCTCGGAGGCGCACCCATGCATGCCCTTCAGACGGGCAGTGACTTGTGCCTGGCCTATTCGTCGGTGGAGGCTCGCAAGATTACATCATGTTCGGTGCCCGGGTGTTGCTGTCTCCAATGGTCAACCACTGTGGGGCCGGGAGAGAATTAAGGGAACATCATGGGGAGGGGTCGTCAGGTGCCCATGCATCTACTTCTCTCTTCTCGCCGGCACCAACCGCACCGGCCCGAGGGTTGTTGGCAGCCTTAAAACAAGCTTGCCTCAGCCCCCTTCTCTAAAGTTAGTTTTAAAACAGGCCCATCCGGGCTTCTGTTTGTAGAATTAGCTTTAAAACAAGCCTGTCTGAGCCTCTATTTGCATCTTGTATTTACTTTTCGATTAATAAAATGTTGTGATGTTTGTTTCCTTCTCCTATTCTCTAAGTCTTTTACTTTCCTGCAACGATCATATCTTGTGCAAAAGCGTTATTGTTGGTTGTTACTTCGTTCTTTTTTTTTTTTGAAGTCGGGGTCATTGTCGCCGGTGGTGACGAAAAACTACCCAACCTTGCGCAAGCCCCCAACGGTGGAAATCGCTAGCCGTTGCGCCTGCTAACGCCTTAGTTCTCCCCACAGACAGTGCCAATTGTAAGGACTCAATTTGGAAAGGCCCTCGTAAATCAAAAGGAAAATGATCCAATAAGCCCAAACAATACATTTTTAGAGAGTGGGTTCAAGAACTAGGCACTAACAAACGGACAATGCCCAAAACAGGATTCACACCCGTTGAAGGCCGGCGCGCCAAAGTTACTCCTCAAGGTCTCTCCTCGGCACCGATTCGAGGATCTTGACAGAGGTCCCTTCCTTTCCTCTTTTTTTTTTTTTTTTTTCCCTTCCTCTTTTTTTTTTCCCTTCCTCCTTTAACTGTTCTGTTGGTTCCCCTTATATAGTCCTTTTCTCACCATCTCTTTCTTCCACCTGTTGATCATTCACGCGTTTCCCTTCTGACCGTCCGTCTCATCAGCTGCATTATCAGTACTCATGTGATTTGCAGTGGCCAAGGTTGTCCTGTCCAGGAGTCACATCTCCATTAGTGTGGTTAGAGGGTTAGGTGAGCGCATTTATTATGGAGGTGACAACCTGTCCTGGGCTTGTTCTCCCACTTGGTGTTGGCCTCAGTCCACCGAGGACAAGGTCATCCTCGGTGGGGGTCCTTACAGCTCAGGCCTTTATATAACGTCTTCGGGCGATTCTCCATCCTCGGCTTGGGCCTTGGGCAGGATGTAAAATGGGCCGAGGCTACCAAACTTTTAGGCCCCACACTTGGTATTTAATTAAGCATTGACTTAATTTTGTTTTAGGGTGAGATAATTTATTTTTGGCCAAAATGCAAAACTCACCCTCTAAGTTTCACCATTTGTCATTTCAGTCTTATAAGTTTGGGTTTTTGTAATTTTAATCCTCTAAGTTTCATTCCTTTCCAATTAAATCCTCCATTAATGTGCTGTTAGTTTTTGCCGTTAACTTACCAAAACGGTGTCATTTTGGACCTTAGTTAATATTTAATTTTTATTTATTTCTTAATTTTAGAAAAAAAAACGTTAATTAAAAAAAACAGAAGTCCAATTAGTTGTCCCACCCACACCTAAATAAGAAAGATGAAACCCCACCGCACCCCACCCGATATTGATTTAAGAAATCAAGAAAGAGGGGGAAAGAGAGAGATATATATCAACTACAAAGGCCAAGAGCAAGAAGATCTTCCAAAGTTGTTGGCAATACAGATTTCAGAAGCGAAGCAGGGGTGTTTGATACATGCACTTAAAAACTGAAAATTGTTATTTGAAAATATGTGTGGAAATACGTGTCGGTGAAAAAGTGTGTGAAAATACGTGTAATGTTGTCTAAAAACTGAAAATTGTTGTTTGAAAACATATACCAAACACCCTTCGCTCCTAGTCCACCAAAAGTCCCCAAGATCTAAAAGGCATAAATTCATTTTTGGTCCCTACATTTTGAGCCTATTTTCATTTTGGTCCCTAACTTGATTTCGTGCCTACCTTAGTCCCTGAAAACGGAAAATCATGTTTATTTTAGTCTCTTCCATCAACCCATTAACAAAAAATTCCTACATGACAAACAGAGTGCATTGTTGGCATGTTAGATGATGACATGGCTAAGTATGGAGCAAACATGGTTTTTTTTTTTTCAATAACTATAAAAGCCAAACAATTTTGTTAGTTAGCAATGTTTCCAAACTATTTAGGAAAGTAACAACTCGAGTTTGTTAGACTCGATTTCACTATAGCAAATCAAGTCTCAAATACTCGATTTCCATGAGGTGCATGGCTGAGGTGGATTAAGAAAATCCACGTGGAACTCGAGTGTCTAAGACTCGAGTTCCCTCCAAAACCTCACCATACACTAACGGACCAACCTAGATTTCACCTAGATTTGCTTGTGGGTAAGCTACAACATCTACCTTTCTTTTTTAGCAAGGGGGATGTAGACTCTGAAATGACTCTTTGGCAGACTAACAAGGGGATGCTCTCTTCAATGTTCTGGATAAGACAACATGAGCCTCCTGCAAACAAGTATTGTATTGAGCAGCTAAATAAGTATTTCCTGCTTGCATCTTTTTCCTTGTATCTCGTGGCAGAAACTCAAAGGTCATTTGATGAAAGTTCAAGCTAGATGGTTTGTTGGACTTCACACGCAAAGAATTACAAGAACCTTGTGAACAAAAGCGAACATAAATTAGTCAATGCAAAGGTCAAGATTGGGAATAAAATGGTTCCATGGCTCTTATTCCAAAAGACAAAACGACAGCCATAGGAAGAAGATGGTGAACAGGAAATCGAGTCTTAAAGACTTGAGTTCCACGTGGATCTTTAATACTCCATTTGCTACAGGAAATCGAGTCCAAAAGACTAGAGTTGCTAGTTTCCTAAAGAGTTTGGAAACATTGCTAACAAACAAAATTGTTTGGCTTTTATAGTTATTAAAAAAAAAAAAAAAAAAGAGCAAACGTGGTCATTAAAATAAGGACAAAACTTAGATACAGTACCTGTGGTGTTGTTCCTTATGTTTTCCTCTTGAGATTTAGCCGATTTAGCCATGTAGCTACTTAATTAAAAAATACACTTCCTTCTCATGTGAAAAAATCGACATGGTAGAAGGAAGTGTATTTTTTAACATACCATTCCATAAACCCATCAAACATATTCCAAATAAAAAATACCCAAAAAAAAAAAGCTCCAATTTTTTCATATCTGAACAGTAATAGTGGCAATGGACTCCGAAAACCCACACCACCTCCAACCCCACCATCATTCTCACCTCGCACATCAAGCTTCAAAATCCATCATCATATCTAAAACCACCAAACCCAAACGATATCAACGCTAGCCATAGAAGGTGGTGGTTGTGACAAGATTGTCTTCATCAACCAAACAA
Source organism: Quercus suber (assembly GCF_002906115.3). Lineage (NCBI taxonomy): Eukaryota > Viridiplantae > Streptophyta > Magnoliopsida > Fagales > Fagaceae > Quercus > Quercus suber. The sequence goes on along the minus strand of NW_027069628.1, from coordinate 860,396 downwards.
CTAAACAGAGATAGTGGTGGAGGAGATCTCAGAGAGAGAAAGACATGGTGGGTTAGAGGAAATTGGCTTCTTTGAGATCAGCCAAACGTCAGCCATGGAAGGCGGTGAGTTATGGTTCTTAGTGGCGGTCAGAGAGAGATAGTGGTGGAGGATACTGCAGGTGGTGGTTGGGATGGGCAGAGAGAGAGAGAGAGAGAAGACTTGGGTTTGGGTTTAGAAGAATTCAGTTTCAATTAAAAAAAAAAAAAAATCAAACCTAGCCAATGTTTTTAATCTGGTTCCAGTTTTGATTTGGGTTGTGTTTGTGTTTTTGTATTTTCAATTGCTAAGAAAATAAAGTGGGAAAAGAAAATAAGTTGTTTTTAATATTTTTTTAATTAATTTTATTAGTTTTTTTATTTAGATGCTGACATGGAAATTTTTTAAAAGCAAAATAATTTTTTTAATATTATTTAATAGTCATGTCAGTATTTACTGTGCCAACAGTGCACTCTGTCTACCACGTATGATTTTTCTATTAGTGGATTGATAACAAGGACCAAAATGGAAATTATTTTTCGTTTTTAAAGACTGAGGTAGATGTGAAATCAAGTTAAGGACCAAAATAAGAATAGGTTCAAAATATAGGGACCAAAAATGCATTTTCGCCAATCTAAATAAACAAGAAAATCATAATGAACAATTATCCGATAAAATCGACAATTATCAAAATGGTTCATTCTAGAGTTCAAAAAAACTAATGGAGTAACACGCACTAACAGCACCACATCACCCCAACTAGCACTAAATGAAACTTCAAACCTTAACAGAACATCATGTCACAAACTCTCTTTTTTCTCATTCCCCTTCTCGATCTCTCACTCTCTCTTTCCCCCTCTTTCTCGATTTCTCATATCAGTATTTGGGGGGGGGGAGGATTTTTTTTTTTGTTGTTGAATTTTTTTCTAAAATTAAGAAACAAATAAAAATAAATAAATTTTAATATTAACTAAGGTTCAAAACGACACCGTTTTGGTAAGTTAATGGCCGAAACTAACAACACATTAACAGAGGACTTAATTGAGACGGAAAGAAATTTAAAGGACCAAAATGACAAAACCCAAACTTATAGAACTGATATTATGAATGGTGAAACTTAGAGGGTGAATTTTGTATTTTAGCCTTTATTTTATTCACAAGGATAAGTTAAGGACCTATATTTTTTTATGGAATTTGAACCAATAATTCTCATTTTGAGAAACTGAATATCCAAACAAATTTCCTTGTCTTTCATTTGCTTTTTTTTGTACAAATTTTAACAAGTAATAATATTTTGATTGAAGTCCCCAAAATTAATTAAAGTATTAAAAATTCCTTTGAAGCAATGTTTATGAACATTTTTAGAGATTTAGAGAAAAAGGAACAGACCATTACACACAACAGAGTTTGTATTAGCTTTTAGCTTTTCAGTTTTTCAGTTTTTTTTTTTTTTTTTAATGACTTATTTGTTTATGTATAATATTTAAAAACTTCCATTCTTCTTAGTATAGATAATACTTTTTTTCACTCTAAGTGGATTAGCAAATCAACTAAAGGTTAATTCAAATGCACATTTACATAAAATATGCAATTTATTTATTCAAAAGGAAAACAAATGTGCTACTTTATTCCTCTTAAAAGAGTATTATCTATACTATTTATAACAAAATTCCTCTTTTTGATTTGGGCTTTTCTGAAGGTTAAAAATACCGGCATCCAATAACCAATGATTTCTCCTACAAATGTTTTAAGATTAGGGTCAATAACATCACATGATTCCCTTAAAAATTCACTTTCTTGAATTGGACTTTTATATGGTTCAAAAATACTCTTATCAATAAACAATGACTTCTCTTATAAATAGGGTGAACAATGTCAAATACCTAATTTCAAAACAAACGTTTCTACAGTACCTACTATCGTTTTGAATTCAAAAGGAGAACTCTTAAAATTTAGGCTTTTTTCCCCTTTTTTTTTCCATCTGAATAAAACGCGTCTAGTGAAATAAATAAATAAATAAATAAATAAATAAAACCCCTTACCCTCATTAATGTTCATCTTAAAAATTAATAAAAAATTAAAACAAATTTCATAAGAGTCCAAAAATTTAGAGTTTTTACCCCCTTTTTCATCCATATAAAATTCCTCCAGTAAAAAAAAAAAAACACCTCTTACCCTCTATATCTCTAACGTTTATTCTTTTTATTTGTTTTTTTCTTTTTAATTACAACAAACATGTTCTATTTGAATTAAAATAATAAGCCTTAGCCCCCCTTCCCCTATTTTGTATCAGTTATTTTCGGATGCTTGGGGAATTTCATACTTGAGACTTTATAACCTTTGATTCGATCTGTTTAATTAAATTCTATTCTTTAAGGAATTTCTCCTATTTGGGATGGATAATTCGTTGGTTAAAAAATACCTCTACACCCCTAGGTTTAAATAGAGACCAAACTTAGGGATAATTCGGTAAAAATATATGTCTAACTCCCACTAAGCTATTGCCTACAAATTAGGATCATTCTCTGTTCAAAGATTTAAATTGCTCCAACTCCCCATATTACTTCAATCACTAAGCCTAAGTTTGCAATTTTTCTTTTTTTACCTTTATCAAATCTTAACCATTTTTTTTTTAAATTTGCGATTTCCTTACACTTAATCTCAAGTTTTTTGTTTTGTTTTGTTTTTTTTTTTGTTTTTTTTTTTTTTTCAATTCTCTTCTTCTTTATTTTGAGTTAAAAAAAAAAAAAAACTGTATTACTATTACTTCTCATCCACAAATGACAGTACTACTATGTATCTTTATTTTTTTTTTGGCAATTGGGTTGCTGCAACCCAATTGCCAAAAAAATATATATATATAAATAAATGTCTTTTCTTCCCCTTCCTCTGTTTCTCTTTAAGGCATAAAAAGAGGTAATTTTCTTAATACTTAATTATTTCTATGTTTTCTTCCTCACATTTTTGTATGTCTGTCTTTATTTTGCACAAGTTTATAGTTTTGAAAAGATCTTTCTTAACTCTCTTTAGATATTCGAACTTGAAATACTCTACTACACTAGAATTAGTGTATATTTCAAATGGTCATTTTGTATAAAGAAACACAAAGAAAGATCAGTCTATGCAATATAGAAATAAATATAATTTTAATTAAAAAAAGAGAGCCTTTAAACACGCACTATGACGCGCATAGCGCGTGTTTAGAGGCTAGTGTAATATGTAGGATTTCTAGATCCATTCTTAAGAAGTAAGATAGATAATTCGTTTAATATTTTAGGTCTTTGCATATGTTAGTCTTTAATGTCTCAATGCATCACCAAATGGGTGTTGCAGGCTTGCATCATTAGAATTCTAGTTTTTCTATTCCTTGTAGCAAAAAGATAGTGAGAAAAAACTGTTATGCCATGAGTCATGACCCTCATGGATGTGCTAAACTTTTATATGATCTTTAGGAATCAGCAAATTCCTAACAAGAGTAATGCTATAGGCACAATTACAACTTTTTTACAAACTATTGTTGTGGCCAATTTTTATTGGTTATCATCTAGGCCCACTAATAACATTATTTTTTCATTTACTAATAACTACTCATTATATCAGCAATTTGTCAAATAATTTGAAATTATAGCATTTTCCTCCAAACAATATACGTCAACATAAACATATGTGTATGTATATGTTTGTGTTTGCTAGACACAAAATCTTTATTCATGAGAACTTGATGGGGAATAATAATTGATAATCTAATATATGAGCTAGGTTCAAGTTAAATCTAATATAACTTTAATAAATCTATTGTTACATTATATTTATTTCTTATGAGATACATGCTTGTAAAATTTAAAGATAACTAGAGATCAATAACTATATCATTTGTTAATTGTTTTTATTTAAAATTTTGTATTTTAAAATTATGCATAAAAAATGGTTCTTGTGCTTGATGTTTTGGTTGCAAGATATAAATGATATTTTCTTTGGAGAATACTTTATATATTCATGATGACATGATTTGTTGAGTTCTTTTATAATTAATCATTAATTGTTACCTTAGTATTTGCTTGACAAATATAATATGGATTAATCCAAATTCAAAAAATTGGACTAGAGACTCTTGATTTTTAGGTAAGGGTAATTTACAACGGATGTTGGTTTTAGGGAAGAATTCATTTTGGTAACAAATTGCTAATATTTTACATTCCTTTGAACAATTACTATATGAGAATTTCCTTCCCAAATAAAAGTAAAACAATTTCATGAATTTCTTGATTTTCTTGTACTTTTGATAAGAAATTCAATACTTTACAAGATCAATTCCTATCAATATGTTATTGGCATTTTGATGGCCGGTCATCCTTTATGAAGGTGTTATTCAATAAGGACACCTTGTAGGCAATGTGTTTTTGAAGGGGAGGAATCTATTGGAAACCTAAATTATTGCATTTGTTGATTTCTTTCTTTGTTTCTTATAGAGGTTGACTATCTTCAACTAATTCAATATCGTTTTCATCTCTTTCTTATAGAGGCTAACTACCTAAATTATTCCCATTCATTTTCATTAGGAACAAATGAGTTTTTAACAATATATATATATATATATATATATATATATATATATAATCAACATAAACATAAACATAAACATTTGTATATGTATATATTTATGTTTTTAGTTTATCAAACATAAAAGGGAAATGCTAAAGGCACTTGTTAATAATCCATTTAAAGAAAGTTTTTATGAAAAATGAAAAAAAAAAAGTAATTAATATTTTGACAGTTTTTTCATTTCTCATAAAGTGGTATCTAAACTTTCTTGAAATTGATTATTAATGAGTGCCCTAAAGGCACTCGTTAGCATGACCCAACATAAAATTGTTTATTTATTAGACCAAACATAAATTGTTTATCTATTAAAACTTGATAGGGGAATCATAATTGCTAATCTAACACATATATGTATATAGTTCGGTTAAAGTTACATCTAGTATAATTTTAATTCTTTAACAAATTGTCTTCTTATAATCGATTTGCTTGAAAATTTTAATATGATCAAAGTTTGGCATGGAATTTGGCGAACTTGTTAAGAACATAGAGAATATGTAGTGTGCTTTTGGATACCGCTTATTTTACTGAAAACTGAAAATTGTAAACAATAAAAAAATATATTTTGGTTACTGTTCATTTTCTTGTTTGCATTGTTCATGTCCCATGAACAGTGCAAGAGGCGTTGGACTTAAAAAAAAAAAAAAAAAAAAAAAAAAAAAAAAAAAAAAAAAAAAAAAAAAAAAGATGCCAAAAACGCAGACGCCAATCCAAACAGGCATGTAATATAACAATGAATTTCTTAAAATTTTTATCCAATAAAAAACTATTAGGTAATGTAACATTTCTAAGAGTTTCACTAAGTTTAACTTGATCCTAGCCCCATATATATATATATATATATATATAAGGTTGGATTTAAGCTACACATGGAGTAACCTTAAGTAATGTTATACCACCCAATAACTTGTTATTGAATTTATTTTTTGAAAATCCAATGTTAAATTACATGTTTTATATGTTCTTAATATACAAGCTAATCAGATGTAATTTACCAATTGATCTATAACTCATCTTTTATGAATTATTTTAAATTACAAAAACTTGAATTTAAACAATTAAATGATAACATGATTATTGATCTTTGATCATTTTTAATTTTGTAAGTATGGAGAATATATGAAGATAATGTAATCCAATGGTAGATTTATCAAAATTCATATTTAATTAAAAAATATTAGGTGGTGTAACATTACTTAAAGTCACACCAGGTGTAACTTGAACCTAACCCATATATACACACACACAAACTACTATCTAAGGGGCTTTCCCTATTTGGGATCCTCATGTTTTTGTTAAAAAATACCTCTACACCCCTATGTTTAAGTAGAGACAAAGTTCAAGGACAATCCGGTAAAAATATAACTCTAACTCCCATTAAAACATTGCCTAAAAAATAGGGCCACTCTCCTGTTTATTTTCAAATTTCTTTATCTGCTTATAAATTAGATTCTCAAAATAAAACTTATATAAATAAAATAAAAATAGAGAATTTTTTTTTTGCTACAAAAAAAAACCTCATCTCATGTGTGAAGCACGTGTGATAAAGCTAGTATATCTATATTTAAATAATTGGAAAATGCAAGTATACTGGTCTTGCATAGGTTTGTGTATTTAGAGTTTAAAGAAAATGGATGTACATAATGTGAAGAAGAGAAAATTCTAGAGAGAGAATTCATGACCCAATATAAAGTAATTTCCCTTTTTAAGCTTTGTTAGCCTTCGGTCAAACTTGGTCAGCCATAATCAAAGTTTAATGAATTAGGACTCTAAATGTATATGTGTGTGAAGCTTCCTTTTGGAAACTTGAACCTCGGCAGTTACCCTTTATACCCCACTAGTACTTATATTTGTGGAGTGGCCATTGTAATAAGAGTGTATGGTGGTGATTAACTAAAAATTCTTAAGTTAACTAAAGCACATGACACATTTAATACAAAAACTAGCCTCTGAGCATGCGTGTAAGAGGCTCTTCTATTTTTTTGGGTAAAAATTAATAATTTGCATTTATTATAATTTAAAATTTCTACTTTTTTCAATCACCAAAAAAAAAAAATAAAAAAACAATTTAGGGTGAGTTTTGTAGATTGGAGGAGTTTTAAAACTAACAAAAGAGTGATCCTATTTTGTAGGAAGTTAATGAGTAGAAATAGTAATTTAAATCAACGTAAAAGTAGGAGTTTATTAAAAGTATGAAGGCATTTCAACGTAAAAATAGAAATTTATTATTTTTGTCAATTTACTATTTTAACCCTATTTTTAAGTTTTAGGTAGGAGTATTTTTGATAGTAAAACAAAATAATAACTAACTTTCTTTTGTCAATTTATTATTTTAACCCATTTTTAAGTTGTTAGTTAATTAATTTAGGGGTTTTTTGACAGAAGAAAAAACAATAACTAACTTTATGAATCCTCTTAATATATTGAGCGCGTGTTTAGAGGCTTTTTTATTTTTTGAATAAAAATTAATAATTTGCATTTATTATAATTTGGAATTTCTACTTTTTCTAATCACAAAAAAAAAAAAAAAAATACCGAGGGTAAGTTTTGTAGATTGGAGGAGATTTAAAACTAACAAAAGAGTGATCTTATTTTGTAAGGAGTTAGTGAGTAAAAGTAGGAATTTAAATCAACGTAAAAGTAAGAGTTTATTAGAAGCATGAAGGCATTTCAACGTAGAAGTAGGAATTTATTATTTTTGTCTATTTACTATTTTAACCCCATTTTTAAGTTTTAGGTAAGAGTATTTTTGATAGTAAAAAAATAATAATAACTAACTTTCATTTGCCAATTTACTATTTTAACCACATTTTAAAGTTGTTGGTTAATTAATTTAGGGGTATTTTTGATAAAAAAAAAACAATAACTAACTTTATGAATCCTCTTAATATATTGAGCGCGTGTTCAAAAGCTCTTCTATTTTTTGGGTAAAAATTAATAATTTGTATTTATTATAATTTAGAATATCTACTTTTTGCAATCATTAAAAAAAAAAAAAAAAACCGTAGGGTGAGTTTTGTAGATTGGAGGAGTTTTAAAACTAACAAAAGAGTGATTCTATTTTGTAGGGAGTTAGTGAGTAGAAGTAGGAATTTAAATCAATGTAAAAGTAGGAGTTTATTAGAAACATGAAGACATTTCAACGTAGAAGTAGGAGTTTATTATTTTTGTCAATTTACTATTTTAATCCTATTTTTAAGTTTTAGGTAAGGGTATTTTTTACAGTAAAAAAAAAAAAAAAACTAACTTTCTTTTGCCAATTTACTATTTTAACTCAATTTTTAAGTTATTGGTTAATTAATTTAAGGGTATTTTTGACAAAAAAAAAACAATAACTAACTCTATGAATTCTCTTAATTTATACAAAAGATTATATAATAATAAATCAAATTAAACTTTTAACATATAATTTTCAAAAATAAATAAATAATTTACCAATAAATAAATATATAGAACATCTTGTCAGGAATAAATATATAGAACATGATTTAGAGGGAGACTGAAATAGATTAGTAGAGCATGTCTTCCATTTTAAATTTATCCCAATTATCGCATTCTCTTAATGCGATAGTCATTTCATAAATATAAGTGTTTGTGAGATGTGAAAGGATAAGAACCGAGATTCAAATCTCTAAGAAGGAATTTTACACACATATACATTTAAATTAGGATTAAGTAGAATTTTTATTTTGTATATAAAAAAAAAAAAAAATTTCCCCAACCACACCGTTGTCTCTTCATTCACCCATCCTTTTACTCTGTCGTTTTCCAAATCAGCGACACCCCGTTTTCTGCAACAAACACGCGCCTGTGCAAACTTCAAAACGGCCCCCAAAAAAACAAAACGTTTCGAAACGGAACCGAAACAATGTGGGCCGGCTTTGGAAATCGATTTATCAACGGTCAGTGATAGAAAGAGAGAGCTCTTGTTAGAGAAATTGCACTTTACTTTGTTTTAAAAAAAAAGCATGAACAAGAAAGGCTTAGCCATTTTGATGCGAACCAGAATGAGACCCAGCGATTCTACAAAGCTCACTCTCTCTCCTCTCACTGTATAAGTGTACTCTTAAACTTTCCAAATTCGCTCACTGCATTTCGCTACCTTGAAATTCTCACTCTCCGATTTTTTGAATTCAACAGAACGAAGTCAATCAAATGGCACAGAATTCTCAACCAAACCGATCGAATCCACGCGTTTCGCAACTTCAAGGAAACAAAAATCTCAACGCCTCGAGTAACACTGAAAGGTCTATATTCTTAATTTCTGGCGTAAAATTCAATTTCTTGAATTTATATAAATCGATATTATTGTTACAGAGAATATGAGCTTGTGAGAGAGTCGATGCACTCGGCTATATCGATGAACAAAGCGGAGGTTTTAGATTCTGTGCTTAACGATTTTTCTGAGGTTAGTTTATGATTTGACTTTAATGCTTTTTTATTATTATTTTTTTAATTATAAAATTTTTGGTTGCAATTCTTATGGTGAAAAATGATAATATAGGGTTATTCTAGCCTTAATCATGAAAACCGCCGGAGATTACTTCTATTGCTTGCGAAAGAGTATGATCTTAATAGGGCGCAAGTTCGCGAATTGATTAAGCAATATCTTGGACTTGAAGTACCTAGTGGTGAGTTTCGAATTGATATGTTGTTATACTCAAATTTGTTGTTGTTGTTGTTGTTAATGTTTTGTGAGATTGAGTTGGTGTGGGAATTTTTGTAGGTTTAGGTGAGAATGCTGAATCGTCAACTGGAGTAGAAGATGAACCCTTGCTTTCTGCATTCTATCGTATTGAGCGTAATTTGAGGCACGCGCTGAAGCCGGTGTATGAAGTTCTGTTTGAGCGGCTCAACACTCATCCCGGAGGATTGAAATTCTTGACCGTTCTTCGAGCTGATATTCTATCCATTCTCGCGTAAGGTTATGCTCCATGTTGTATAGTCATAAGGTTACTTCATCAAAATAGACATACACTACACTTGGGAAAAACAGCAATGACAAATCCAAAGAGTGGTAGTGATGCATTGTGAATTTACAGCAATATTGTGTTGGATGCTGCTAGTAATGTTTAGGTTGGAGAGAAATGTAACTTGCTAAATGGTGTAAAATTGGGACCTGGTGCCTTTATCGGAGCTTAAATTTGATAAATTTTTTTTAAATCATCAATTCATCATATTGGGTTTTCAAATTCTGACATATCTTAAACAGTGAACAACATAATTAACATCAATATTAAGGAGAATTGGTTCTTTAAATACGCAGAGAGGAAAATATTGCATCTTTGCGAGCACTGGACTCCTATTTAAAGGAGAAACTTAGTACGTGGCTTAGTCCTGCTGCCTTAGAGCTTCACCAAATAACATGGGATGATCCTGCTTCTTTGCTGGAGAAAATCGTGGCTTATGAGGTGTTTTGTCTCTTCCCTGTGTTGCACTTCCTTTTGATTTAAAATTTGTGTGGTATAGCTTTTGTTGTTTGTAATAAGTATATTATGTGTAGGCTGTGCATCCAATCAGTAATCTTATAGATCTTAAGAGAAGGCTGGGTGTTGGTCGTCGTTGTTTCGGATATCTACATCCGGCAATACCTGGTTCGCAATCCCTTTCAAAATTGCTGCTCATAGTACTAGTTTCTGTATCTGTTGTTTTGGGCTTATCTTCAATAGTCATGTATTTCATATTAGTTTTGTTCGTCCTGTGGCAATTCAGTGGTTATGCATTGTAATTGGTAAGTGTTGATTGCCATTATCAGATATATTGATCTCTTCATTGCTGGACTTTGTTTTATTATCAAGTATCATGGTAGATGACTGACAGAAATTTCAAGTTATCTATTAGTAAGTCTGAAATTGTAACATTGATTATTGTTGTCACTGCAACTTCTCAATTTTGCCAATTTATTAATGGTCCGTTTGGATTGAGGAGGAGGGAGGAGGAGTAGAGTAGATTTAGCTCAAAATTAGCCTATTTTCAGCTGACTCTACTCTACTCCCCTCCACCCTCCTCCTTTCCCCCTCCATCCAAATGGGCCCTAATACTACATAAATATCTTATAAATTTATAATCATTGGTTCGACCAGTTTGAAATAGATTGAGTCTGCATTTATTGAGGCAATAGCATGAATCTGTCATAGCATGATTGCAATTTAGCAGTAATAGTGATAGGCAGAATGATGTCTAATATCATGGAGTCTTAGGTTTTTTTTGGATGGCTAATGTAGGAAGAGCAAAGAAAATATTCTAATTTAGTCTTGTTTAATTTTCGGAGTCAATTGGGATTTTTTATTAGATCTTATTAGTTACCTAGGTTGGAATGATTGGAATTCCCTAAGTCAATTAGAATTCAGGTTTAGTTTTAGTAGTCCATATAAATGTGCTGTTGTACTCCTATGGAGACAAGCTATGATGAATAAAATTGCAGTTGGAACTTTTTCCAATGGCTTGGTACCAATTCTAGTTAAGTCTAGGTGCTGATTAGTAGGTTTTATGTTCCACTAGGTGCTGATTCCTAGGCTTTTTTTTTTTTTTCCCCTTCAATCTTGTTTTGCAATAGTTTTGGTTTTGTACCGTGTCAATGTCTCTTTTGCTTTTGGCTGTATGTTTTACATGACAATTAACTTGGAAATTAGTTTTGGAAAAGTCGTAGTAAAATATTTTCAGTTATCTTGTTTTGTTATGTGTATAAACTGATCAATGCAGTCTGATTCTGAATTTTGATTCAGGTGAACCCCTTATTTTTATTGAAGTTGCACTCCTGAAAGATGTGGCTCAGTCAATAAAGGTTGGGTTTTTTATTTATTTATTTTATTTTAATTTAATTTTTTAACCTTATCTATTTCCATCGGTGATGTATAATTAACATATTTTACTGCCTGATAGGAAGTTTTGTGGGATGATCCTCCTATACCTGAATTTGAGGCAACATGTGCATTATTTTACTCTATATCATCAACTCAGGTGTGGTATAACTTATAAAACATAATGGAAACACATAACAGATATCATATTGATGTTTTTGTGGTATTTTTTATTTCATGATGCAAGTTCAGTTGTGCATTTTAAAAGTCCCATAATTTTAGGTTTGTTTATCATACTTCCATGCCATTTTTTGCTTACATCTTATGTTGCTTACTTCCATGTTGAACTCTTTTCATTGGAAATCTTGGCAGATAAAAATTGTCTTTACTTTGTATGCTGTCTACCATTGAATAATTTTCTTTATTTTGTTCATTATTTGCTCCATTTCTGTTTGTTTTATTTTTTTAACCTGTTTGTAATTTTTCTTGTAATCAAACCAGTGTTTTACTCATAAGTAATAAAATTTTATTGAAGTAGAGGAACTACTCTATATACACAGGATGCATATATAAGATAGCCTAAAGAATTACAAAGAATGAGAATTACAATCCAAAAGAGAGAGAATCAGTGAAGTTCACTATAGAATATCTCTGACTGAAGACACTAAATCACTAAAACATTATTCTAGTAAAAAGCGCCTTCAGATGAACCACTGAGGTTTTCTCATTTTCAAAAGTATGATGATTCCTCTCTCTTCATGGTGTCCACATCAGGCATAAGGGGAGCCTAACCAATTCTTCCATCCAGATGGTAAATCCACAACACTCGTGTGCTGTCTCTTCATTTTGTTTTTCTACATAAGCGTTAATTGAGGCAACTTTATCAGCTGCAAGTGCATACAACTTCAGGTACATCTCCTTCAGAAATTGATTCCCACACCACTTATCCTACCAAAACCTCACTCAATTACCATCCCCAACCTCAAGCTGCACAGTCCACAGATCCATCCCAACCCCCCCTAGTACTCCTCATAAACTACAACCTTGGGTACTTCTTCATGGACCATCGACCCCAATCCTGCCCATATTTGAAGGCAACAACCCATCTCCACAAATGTGTCTTTTTCCCCACAGCACCAAGGCTATTTACCCAATAAAGCTTCGTTAGAAGTGTCCAATTTTCTCACCACAGCCACCAGTTTGGTTGGAGAATAAATATGATTCCATTACACAAGATGGAATTTAAATTCATCGCCTAGCCCTCCCCACAGAAAATTACCTGCAATCTTTCCAAATGCTTGGCCACATAAGAGTGTATAAGCATTGATTATTGGAATTTATTAGCATTGGTAACTACCAAAGTTGATGGATAAATAGAGACATTGATGGTTGTAAATTATATCTGTAGTCTCTAAACTATCTACTTATTATTCTTCTCTTATCCCCACTTATTTTAATTGCTTTTTAGAGTACTGAATATCATACTTTTCATTTTAATCTTCCATGTCCCTGACCTGCGTGCTTTGAAATTTTGCAGCCTGGCTTATCAGGGATCAACCTAGGAAAGTTTCTTATTAAACGTGTGATAACACTGGTGAAAAGAGAAATGCCACATATATCTGTAAGTATTTCTGTAGCTTTATAGAGATTTATGAATTTGAAGAACAAAGACTTGTTTCAAACAAAAGAATCATTGTTTATTAAATGTTTTTTGTTTATTTATGTATGGCTAATTAGCTTTTTGGATAATTTTTGTTCTTGGCCATTGATTTTAATTGCTCTTTTTTGTTTGGTTCATAAAAACTTAGCTTTGTACTACACAACAATTAAGTTGTGTTGATCATCTATTTATCCTGTGAACACAGTGGTAATATTAGCTCCCTTCTTCATTGAGATTAGTATTTTCATTATAATGTTTATTGATTTACCGGTTTGCTTTCTGCTTAGCTAGTAAATTTACTGTAATTTTGTTCAAGTTTTATTTTTATAATAAGTCCAATATATGTCACATATGCAATCAAATTATATTGGAGGAAATGTGCTATCATGTATGTCTGTAAGGTGCTGTCAATCTCATTTGTCTAGTCATGGTTTTTCTGTCTTTATCCTGGCATTACTTACTGTCCTCATTTTTTTCCACAGACATTTGCAACTCTCAGCCCCATCCCCGGGTTCATGCAATGGCTCCTATCTAAGTTGGCATCTCAGTCAAAGCTTGCTGAAGCAGAAGACGTGTCACAGTCATCAGTTGATAGTTCTGGTTCCGCTTTCTGGGAGAACATACTTGAACCAGAGGAGGAAAAAGCACTTATGGATTTATCTGAGTAAGCTTCATTTTCTTTCCAATATGCCTATTCATAGAGATGAAGCTATTTCATTAAGTTGAATGAATGATATATGTCTCATCTAGAGATTATAAATGCTTTTTAAATCCATGGTTTTGTGATTATTCTTTTCTTTAGAGGGAGAGTGGTTGTTTTTTACATTTATGTCTGCACATGAGATGAATGATCTGAATCCCTGGGCAATTGCTTTCTTTGAAGAACTGTAGTAGTCCATCGCTAAAAACTTGTCAATTTTAGATTAATTTTTACAATGAACTACATTACATTCAGAACATTAGATTGCAACTATAGGAGATTTATTTATTTTTAAAACATCCCTTTGTACCTGATTCTCTCATTTCTTTAACTATATCTTTAGTTTTTAAAATAAAAATGAACTGCATTACTTCTAGACAGAAGCAATGTGAAACTTTTGGAGCTGTTTATGGAGTCAGGTCCATCTCCCAATAAATTCTTGGTAATTAGCCCCACTAAAGCTGAACTGGTCATCTTGAAAAAATCAAGAGATTGTGCAATTTATTACTCTTCATTGATGTCCTTGGGCCAATCAGCATGAAAGATACTGCCCCTGGCCCATCCTAATAATGGTCTAGGGCTTGGGTTTTTACTTTTACACTTTGTACTTCCATTCTTGAGTTTCATACTTCTCTGAGCTTTTCTGTTTGATTCATTGTATTGTTTTAGTTTCTTTGTGTTCATCATTGTGAACATGAAGTAATTCTTCATATCAATAAAGATTATTACCTAAAAAAAAAAACCAAAACATCCCACTTTTCTTCTCATGTTCTTGAAACATATGTTTTAAACCTTAATATTTTGAGATGCAGGGGTGTTGCTACTGGGAAAAATGGCATGGAAGTGATGCTGAATTTGCTGAATTCAACAAATTATGAGTGGACCAATTCAGCTGAATTGCTTTCAGCATTAAGATCCCCTCTAATTCGACTTTGTGCCAGGTAACATTATAAATATCAGGTAGGAGTGAGACCTGAGGGAATTGGAAATGATGTCATAGAATAAAGTACTGAATTGTTGCATTAGCTTTTACTGTTATGCATTTTATTGAATATAAAATAAATGATACTTGTTTTCTGTCTATAGGTACCTTCTGCAAGAGAAAAAAAGAGGAAAAGCTTTGGATTCTGTAGCAAATTTTCACTTGCAAAATGGAGCGGTATGTCATGCATCCTTAATTGATAGAACATGTAATCTATATCCTTCTAGGCAACATATATTCAGGGCAAAACTAACAGTGACATGGATCGATATTGGATGGGATATGTTTCAAGTGATATGTAATTCCCATATTTGTTAATTGATGAAGAAAAAAAAAATCTAACTGCAAGAAATTACAATTACGCAAGGGATCAAAATTGGTGGGTAACCAAAAATAGCACGTTTCCCTTGTTGGAAATTTCATCCTATTTATTGCAGATTTTCTTAATATGGACAGATGGTTGAAAGGATAAATTGGATGGCAGACCGATCAGAAAAAGGTCTTCGTCAAAGTGGAGGTCTCATGGTGAATTATGTATACAGGTAATCTTCCTGTTGAGATCCTCTTTTTTTTTTTTTTTTTTTTTAATCATGTCATCGATTCTCTGAGGAAATCTGTGATTCGCACACATTATTCATGAATCGGATTAGATCCATCATATGACTGTTTTGATATGGAAGACATGCCCCATCTTAGACCAGTGACCATAAATTGTCTTATGAAATATTCTGGGAAGGCTCAGGTAGTTTGTGGCTATTTTTTAGGATTGAATTGGGGGGCCAACCAAATCATTTTGTAGGTTTTAGAGCATGAATTTTGATTGTAGGAGAAATATGGAGGGTGAGATCATGTGTTCAAGGTTTGCCATATGCACGTGTAACTTACCCAAAAAATATAAGAAAAAAAAAAAGAACAGAAACCTTGCTTGTAATTTCAATGGAAATTCTGGCCTTTAATAACGTGAAATATGTTGAACCCTGAATTGCAGGCTGGAGAATATAGAAGAATATGCTCAGTCATATTTCAGCAAAGGGCATATCAATGCTTCAGCTGATCTACATCGGTTGGTTAAGGTAATATGTTGTGCATGAAAGTCAGACCTTGGAGTATGACTTCATATTAGTCATGCCACATCTTCTATATGCACTAGTGTGCTCGCACTCACAGAATAAGAGTGAGCAAACTCAAAGTTAGAGTTAAGTCATTTATTTTTCCTAATTGCTATCCTTGTTTTTACACGGTTTGCAATGGTTGAAGGAACATGGAGAAAGAACAGATTAGGAGGTTTGCCTGAAGAGATTCTTAGTATATGATTTTTTTTCAATATAGATTATTTTTTGTATGAGTCGAGAATTTAAGCAGGCTTATGTCTGTAAATATCAGCCACAGATATTTGTACTGAGGACAAAAGCAGCCAATGGTTTAAAAGTCTAGGATGCTGGATGGAGTAGAATCAAATACATAGATAGCTTCATACTCTGCTTCTGCCCAGCACTTGGTGAAGACAACTGCATTGCTGCTTTCCCACTATGTATTTGTTAGCATAGAAATTCTGTTTCTCATTATTTGGAAAACAAAAAATGAAAACAAATGGCTATAGTATGTATTATACGGTTTATTCTCTGGACAGAAAGCTATTATCAGATAAGTTACACCATATTATTCCTTTTCTTTTAAACATATCCGTTGATTTAGGGAGAGTTTGGTTCAGCATTTTGTAAAAGTGCATAATGAAAAAGTGGAGTTTTCAAAAAATGCATAATGAAAAAGTGCATTTTCAAAAAATTGAATGTTTGGTAAAAGCTATTAAAAAGTGCTTTTTGAAAAAGTTGAGTGTTTGGCTAGCACTTATAAAAGTGGTAGTTTGAGGGATAAAGACTTTTCCTATAGGACAATCCGTTTCTAAGAGCTGTCAGGACAGTGTTATATTGACTACCAGCCCTACCTTTGTTATAGAATGATGTGAAGCAGGTAGTCAATCTACCGTTTGAAGCAAAGGCCTCCCTTGGTTTCACTTTGGCAAAGGGTTAGGATTTTAAATCTCCCTTTGCAGAACATTGCTTCTAGTCCTAGACATTAAACAAATTAGGATAGAAAAGCATTGACAAATTTAATAATTTAACCATTATTTTAACAAATTATATAATTTTAGTCATTTTTCTTTGCTTGGAAAGACATCTATAGATGAAAGAGAAGCGATATAGAAATAACTCTTTTTTACTATTTTCATGTTTTATGGTATAGATAATGTATAACGTGGTTCCAGGTATTTCACCTCATGATAAAATGCAACTATTAATAACAAAGTGATCTTATAAAAGGATAACACATGGTTCTCAAGCAGTTCTTCTAACTTGATGCTTACTAATTGTCTATAAATACCAAAACAAAGTAAGAACACTGGAGGCAAAGCTTGAAATTTCCGTGTCTTCATGAGTGTACCCTGATTTGCTGCAATTGTGGTATGCATGGCACTGGCTCCAATTAGAATGTTGATCCTTCATTCAATGAAACTGTTCTATCATCTTAAGTTTGCCATTTTTCTGGTAAAACTGTTTGGATCTTCACTCTTTAAGAATATTTCTGGACATTGATCATCTTACAATGCTGAAGACAAGCTAGAGCCCTCGAAGTTGAATATTATGAGGTTATATCTATTAATTCAACAATTAATTTTTTTAAATCATTATGATTTATGGAGCAGGACTTCACAATCACAATTGGAGAAGCAGGTGTAGTGATCGATTACTTCTCGCTCTCTGCCTGACTGGTTTCTAAGACATAATCTCTCATGATACTCGTGTTAGAATCATCGACCATCTACAAGGAGGTAAAAAAATGCAAACAAAAGTTGAAGAAAAAAAACACATAAATAGGATAAATCTGAAAGAAAGTTAAATATGATCGCTGACCTTAACAGCTACTCTCTTCAGGTTGTCCCATTCAAAATCATTTTTACAATAGGCAGATCGAACCTGTATTAAAATTCGGAAGTGCCCCTTGATGTTAATAAGTTAGTGACTAAATAAACAAATAGACCATCACAAGTAATTTACTGACCTCTAATATACGAAGAGCTTCAAGTAGATGCCATTGTTTGTACGAAGAATATAGTGGAATCCCATTGATCAAATCACAAGTCATGCATATTGTCAGAAGTCAGATCTTACACGCCAACAATATAACATGTATAGTGGTTCTGTTTGTGTTAGAATCCAGGACATTACATGTTATAACATAAAATTGAAAATAGGTTTATCATTAACATACCTAAACCCTTATGCCTTGAAGATTCTCGCATCAAACTGGCACAGAACTTGTCCCCATCATTCAATGAGTGTCTATCCATGAATTCCATTAACTCCTTGTATGCCTCAGTGTTATAGCTCTGCTCTGGCAAACAACTGTTAAAAGATGAATTTATCCAATATAAATGATTCAACCAATCCTAGGTGCAGTATTATATGCACTCTGTCTCACTATCATCTTAATAAGCCACAAACAACTTTTGACTCTTAAGAAAAGAGAGTATCATTCCTATTCCCTTAAGTCACTGAAAAGATTTATAATTCCCCACAATCCATGGCTAGTTAACAAAAGCATCTAAACATTGAAAAGAAAACAAATGAATTCAACTCATCCTCAGCATATAATTCAACTCATGCAAAGAAGTTAAGGCTAAGAAAAATAAAAACAAGGGGAGAAGAGGAACCTGAAGCTGTGCTGCGACAATCCTTACTGCAATGTAAGTGAAGAAATTGTGGAGGTTTTGGGCTCCCTTAACTTCTGGTGATGCTTCTCCAAATCCTGCATTCAATTACGAAAATTAACCTCATAACTAACATACACACACTCACACACACAAACACTTAACACATACTGAATTTGTACTTTGTACATATCTTATAGATTGTAGAGATAGATATATATTAGACACACATAACATAGATATAAATAGCAAATACCCACCAGGGACATACATCTTTTGGCAGTGCAAGCGAGTGGGTTGAGAGGTCCTTGGCTTGCTGCATGGCCAGGAAGGATAAGCTTTCTTTTTGTTGGATTTTGAAGGGAAAAGATAAGGGAGCTGAGAGGGTGTGAGAATTGCAGAGGATTCCATGGATAATGGGATGGGAAGGGAAGCTGAGGTTCCAAAGACTTTGGGATAGGTTTTGGCTTTAGCTATTGTATAAGACCAAATTCCCTGAAAGTCCAAATATGCAAATACAGATTGTGATAGTGTATCTCTCAAACAATAAAAATATCTTCCAATTAAAATTTTAGAGCAAAATCTTCTCAAAAAAAAAAATTAGTGCAAAAAATATCTCTGGGTCATGGCCCATGGGGAAGTCACAAAAATTTTCAGGGGTTTCCACGTCTACTCCAGTCTAGTGTGGAACCCACCTGTTCATGTCTTCTAGTTTTACAGGGTTTTCTTTAAAATAAATTTATGCATTTATTATTTAAAAAATAAATTGGATTTAAACATTATTGCATTTTAAAAATTAAAACCTGAAAAAAGTGTGACATGTGTTTAATTAGCTCGGGTGTGGCTTACCTCTAGTACTTTTTTAATTGAATGTCTCATTTTGTTTTAAATACACAATTACAAGTGATAGTGAGGTTTTAATCTCCACATTTTATTTAGTTAATGAATAATGTGACAGTTTCTTTATTAAAACAAAAGAAAATTCAAGTTAAAAAAGTACTAAAAATAAGCTAAACTCAATTAGTTCACGGTTTTGCTATGCATATTGCATATCCACATTCTAGGTTCTAGCTAATATTTTGTGTTTGAGGGGGATTTTTTATAAGTTAAAAAATGGGTGTTGATATTGTTTGCTGTTATTACTTATTAGAACTATTTTAAGGATAATTAATATTAATATATAAATAACAACTCTTTTAATCTGCCGTTTTGGAAAAAAAAAAAAAAAAAAAAAAAAAAAAAAAAAAAAAAAAACTCAAAAAAATTAAAAGATAGCAATAATCAATAGAAAATATTGAAAAAATGGTAACGAATTGAATGTCTTTAGACTCTTTACCGCTATTTTAAATTAGGGGAGTTAAGATGAGAATCGGAAAAAGAATTACAAAATTGAATGTTAGTGATATTAAAATCTTACCTCTACATGATAAACTGATAATGATAAAAAAAAAAATTAAGTGATAATGATAAAATAATTTAAAGGGGTACTTGTAGTGTAGTTGGAATACTCTTCTATATGCTTTATATAAATAGCCACATCTCATTATAATTCATCATTCTAGTCTCGCTCATCACTAGGATACAAAAACTAGGGTTTTGAGTGAAGATTTCGACCATGATGAAGAAAGCACCAGTTGTTGCAGTATTGTTTCTTGTACAGCCTTGGATATTACTAGGGTTGGCCCTAGGCCTAGGCCACTTAGGCCATCACCTAGGGCCCTTACTAGAGAAAGGCCCCTATGTGATACTATTAAATGCATTTTTGAAATACTTTTTATCATTGGTGATATATATTTGTAAGTCTCATATTGTAAAATTTATAATATCTTTAACATCATTCGTTTAAATACTTGTGTATCACTAATCACATTCGTTACTGTAGGGACTCAATTTGGATCTGACCCTGAGTATAAATGGGTTTTCAGCCCAACAAGCCCAAACAATAAATTTGTAGAGAGTGGGTTGAAGGTTTAGGCGTTGGCCGTCGTTCACCAAGCATCAACTCTCTTTCATTAAAAAATACTTAGAGTTTATTTACAACTGGGGGATGCTCCTCGGCCCATGGCCGAGGAGCCCCTTTTCTTCTCCTCCTTTTTTCCCCCTATCTTACTTTACTTGCTTTTCTTATATAGTCTTCATTTTCCTATCTCCTTCTTCCATCTGTTGATCATCCATTCGCCTTTCTTCTGGCCGTCCATCCCATCAGAGGCCTTATCAGTACTCAAGTGGTTCACTCTGATCAACGTTGCCCTGCTAAGGGATTATATCCCATTAATGCGGCCAGAGGGGTTAGGTGAATGCATTAAGTGTGAATATGACAGCTTGCTCTGGGCTTGTCCCTTCCCAAAATTATCCTTAGTATGCCGAGGACGAAGAGGTCCTCGGCGTGGGTCAAAAAGAGGCTTTCCCCAACTTAGCCTTGGATGGTCAGTCTTCCTCGGCGTCGGCCTTGGACCTACTACACGATGGGCTGAGGCTATCAGGCCACAGGCCCTACAATAGCCCCTCAAAACCCTGCTGCACGTTCCCTCAGACGGGAGGAGGGTTTTGATACCTATGGGCCCTCTAAACGAATCGCCCACTTCGGTTCGTGCTAATGCTGGCGACTTTTCGACTGCCCGATGTGCGTTTTTTGCGTTTCAAGACTTAATGTGTGCCCACATTAAATTTTGGTGGCACCACATTTCCCACTTTCAACGGTGTGATGGTAATTGTTCGGTGGGGATCTCCTGCGGACCCTTCGAGACAAAGCCCTTAGGCCTTGGCTAAAGCCTTTTGATTTGCTTATCGAATTAATTTGCCTACTGAGTTGGGGAGACTGGTATACGACATAGGATAATTCTGTTTATTTTCTCTTTTATTTTCTTTTTTATTTCATTTTGTTTCTTACCTCGGTGGCGTTGTAAGGAAATTGTATACTTTTTGTTTGAATTGAATGCTTAATACTTTGCTTTCAACTATAGATATTTTCTTTTATTTGCTTTACTATAATATTCTGCTCGATATTTGTATTCTATTCTGGAGTTAGTCTCATGAAATCACCTGTTATCCTTCAAATATAAATCTAAAGACCATATCATAGCTTGACTCTAGGTAACGCTTTGGTTTTTCTCCAGATAGTTATTTTCTCCATGGGTTCGAGTCCGAGGACCATGCAATACCTTGGTTCTGTCTAGTACTTCTATTTTTCTGTAAGTATCTAGTTTTCCATAGGCTTGAGTCTGAGGACCATGCAATACCTTGGTTCTGTCTACCACTTCTATTTTTCTGTAAGTATCTAGTTTCCCATAGGTTTGAGTCCGAGGACCATGCAATACTTTGGTTCTGTCTAGTACCCAGGTATAATGGTGTGAATAGTTTTACCATAGGCTTGGGTCCGAGGACCATGCAATACCTTGGTTCTGTCTACTACTTCTATTTTTCTATAAGTATCTAGTTTCCCCATAGGTCTGAGTCCGAGGACCATGCAAAACCTTGGTTCTGTCTAGTACCCAGGTATAATGGTGTGAATAGTTTTACCATAGGCTTGGTTCGAGGACCATGCAATACCTTGGTTCTGTCTACCACTTCTATTTTTCTGTAAGTATCTAGTTTCCCCATAGGTCTGAGTCCGAGGACGATGCAATACCTTGGTTCTGTCTAGTACCCAGGTATAATGGTGTGAATAGTTTTACCATAGGCTTGGGTCCGAGGACCATGGAATACCTTGGTTCTGTCTACCACTTCTATTTTTCTGTAAGTATCTAGTTTCCTCATAGGTCTGAGTCCGAGGACCATGCAATACCTTGGTTCTGTCTAGTACCAGGTATAATGGTGTGAATAGTTTTATCATAGGCTTGGGTCCGAGGACCATGCAATACCTTGGTTCTGTCTACCACTTCTATTTTTCTGTAAGTATCTAGTTTCCCCATAGGTCTGAGTCCGAGGACCATGCAATACCTTGGTTCTGTCTAATACCCAGGTATAATGGTGTGAATAGTTTTACCATAGGCTTGGGTCCGAGGACCATGCAATATCTTGGTTCTGTCTACCACTTCTATTTTTCTGTAAGTATTTAGTTTCCTCATAGGTTTGAGTCCGAGGACCATGCAATACCTTGGTTCTGTCTAGTACCCAGATATAATGGTGTGAATAGTTTTACCATAGGCTTGGGTCCGAGGACCATGCAATACCTTGGTTCTGTCTACCACTTCTATTTTTCTGTAAGTATCTAGTTTCCCCATAGGTCTGAGTCCGAGGACCATGCAATACCTTGGTTCTGTCTAGTACCCAAGTATAATGGTGTGAATAGTTTTACCATAGGCTTGGGTCCGAGGACCATGCAATACCTTGGTTCTGTCTACCACTTCTATTTTTCTGTAAATATCTAGTTTCCTCATAGGTCTGAGTCCGAGGACCATGCAATACTTTGGTTCTATCTAGTACCCAGGTATAATGGTGTGAATAGTTTTACCATAGGCTTGGGTCCGAGGACCATGCAATACCTTGGTTCTGTCTACCACTTCTATTTTTCTGTAAGTATCTAGTTTCCCCATAGGTTTGAGTCCGAGGACCATGCAATACCTTGGTTCTGTCTAGTACCCAGGTATAATGGTGTGAATAGTTTTACCATAGGCTTGGGTCCGAGGACCATGCAATACCTTGGTTCTGTCTACCACTTCTATTTTTCTGTAAATAGGGGTTTGTCCTCGGACCGCTTTACTGGAGATGATTCCTCCTTGGGTTGGATTATGATCTTTACACGTGGCGTTGATCTCGCCTCCAGCTCGAGCCCCATCTTTTTCATTTATGAAGCGCCCTTTGTCCGTTCGTGTTCCGCACTTGACACTTCGGTGCGCAAAACGCGCCTTCATTAATGTCCTCGTGAATTAACACGAGTCCAACGGTCTACGACCCCCTTGGAATTTGGTAGCTTCATTATTAGCCCTGCTGATAACTCTCTTTTCGAATTCTGCATGAATTAATTCTTACCAACCCTCATCCCCCATATAAGGTGGGGGATGGTTTCTCCATAATCCATGAACCTTCCAACACAAACAGAAAGAATATACCCTTTTAGCTCCCCAAGCCCCTTTAACAACCCCGCCGGAATTGTGACTGGAGTTGGCAAATATGAGGCGGCTTTGGGCGGGTGTGAGGACATCCGTGCCAAGAGCCGTTATGGCCGCAGCCCCCACTGGGCTTCCGGTGCGGCAGAATCTAGGCGTAACCCCGATGGCGCCATACAAGGTGGCCCGGAGGGATGTTGTTGAAGTACCTAACGTCTCTCCTCGGAGCGCACCCCCGACGAAGAAGGCGTGCGAATTCATGTCATGGGCGGTGCTCGAGTGTTGCCGTCTCCAACGGCCAACACTCGTGAGGATTGGAGAGAATCAAGGGAACATCATGGGAGAAGGTGTCCTGGAGCCCCTGCATCTGCTCCTCTCCTTGTTCAAGCTCCGCCGCTCCGAGAAAGAAGTTGTTGGTGGCCTTGAAACAAGCTGGCCCTCCCCCTTCCCTGCTTTTAGTGTCAAGCTCTCCCATTCTCTTGATGCCAATAAAAGCACGGCTTGACATTTCCCTCTGACTAGTTTTTTAGGGCGGGTCCACCTGGGCCTCTGATTGTAGAACTAGCTGGTAGGATTAGCTTGTAAATTTGTTTGTGAAACACGCCTGCCTGAGCCTCTGATTGTAATTTGTACTGTTTCTATTTATGAAATAATATCAAGATTTCTCTTTTCGCTGTCAAATCTTCTATATTTTTTTTCTCTTTTTTTTTTTCAACCTACTGTAAAACGACCACTTAGAACAATCGCCTGGTGTGCCGGCTAGCACACTAATCCTCCCACAGACGGCGCCAATTGTAGGGACTCAATTTGGATCTGACCCTGAGTATGAATGAGTTTTCAGTCCAACAAGCCTAAACAATAAATTTGTAGAGAGTGGGTTGAAGGTTTAGGCGTTGGCCGTCGTTTACCAAGCATCAACTCTCTTTCATTAAAAAATACTTAGAGTTTATTTACAACTGGGGGGATGCTCCTCGGCCCGTGGCCGAGGAGCCCCTTTTCTCTTCTTCCTTTTCCCCCCTATCTTACTTTACTTGCTTTTCTTATATAGTCTTCATTTTCCTATCTCCTTCTTCCATCTGTTGATCATCCATTCGCCTTTCTTCTGGCGGCCGTCCGTCCCATCAGAGGCCTTATCAGTACTCAAGTGGTTCACTCTGATCAACGTTGCCCTGCTAAGGGGTTATATCCCCATTAATGCGGCCAGAGGGGTTAGGTGAATGCATTAAGTGTGAATGTGACAGCTTGCTCTGGGCTTGTCCCTTCCCAAAATTATCCTTAGTATGCCGAGGACGAAGAGGTCCTCGGCGTGGGTCAAAAAAGAGGTTTTCCCCAACTTAGCCTTGGATGGTCAGTCTTCCTCGGCGTCAGCCTTGGGCCTACTACACGATGGGCTGAGGCTATCAGGCCCACGGGCCCCACAGTTACTATATCTTTTGTAAGTGTTTTTTAGTTTTTATAGTAAAATTTGTTATAGTTTTAACATTTAAAAAAAAAAAAAAAAAACATATTACATAATAAAAAGAATAAAGTTTTGTTATAAAAAAAAATTGTGATATTAAACACTAGTTAAATAGTATTATTTAAGTGATAATTGATAGGATTGACGAACTCAACTTCCCTGGATGACCTCATCCAAACCAACGAGGTAGTATTGACGGACGAATTAACTTGGTGCCTGCAATGGTATAAGCCGCATTATTGACGAAGGTAAAGAAGTCATTTAATGCAGTCAAATAAATGCCTCGAACGGTTATAAGGACAGTTGTATAGATCGTTGGGAGCCCATCAAAACTTACATCATTGACCATGAGGCATTACCAAAAGAAGTATTAAAACCACCATAATAGCCACAACGGCTAGGGGTTACGGAATGTATATATACAACCCTCCTAGCACCAACATAAGGTAAGAAAACTCACTTAAAAGCACTCATAGTCATCTTGACATTCTGTTATTTTCCTAAAAGCTTTTTATACTTTGGCATTAGAGGCGTTGTGACAGGCACCACACCGGTGACCATCTCAAGAGATTGCTACTTTTATTGCCTCGTAAATGAGGATTGGGCTCCATCTGAACGTGTTTGTAATTACTGACAAATTTGCACCTCATCAATAACAAAAAGACTTATTTAAATATATGGCCTCCAAATTTGTTGGGACGCCAAAAGCATCCAACAGCATTGCAACCATTGGACCCCGAAGTGAATAAATGCTTCTCAGCCTTCCACGATGAAGGAAGAGCATGCATGTACGAGATCTCTCAATCTTTTTGGACCTAAAAACCTTCTCTGAGGCCAGATTGTTGCCAAGCTATCAAAGAGGTTGATGAGGATTGTGCCTTGACTGTGTGCGCGCGCTTCGAAAACCCGTTTTTACAATATAAATTGAATATATATTGTGCTCAAATGTCTCACTCTCACCACTTTTCATCATAATCATCAGCACCATCACCATCACCAGAACCATATTCATGATCTTCAGCACCAGAACCATCTTCAAGAGACTAATTTTGTTCGTCTTTTCAAGATTGAACTAGGCAATTTTTTGCTTTCTAGAAGTTATTGTTTTCTAGTAGTTATTATTTATTCATTGAAAGTATTTCAATGGCTTTCTCCTTTTACCTAGTTAATTTCAATATATATATATATATATATATTATGAGACTAAAATCCCAGTTTTTGAATTGTAACATGACTGTTACCATTACTAATAAACACTTTAGGATTTTAATAAAACCCTCCGCCCCAATTCTTATCAAATTAAGGGTTTGTTTGGTAATGTTGTTTTAGTAACGTTGTTTGTATTTTTTAGAAATACGTGTGGGTGAAAAAGTGTATTGAAATACGCGTGATGTTGTTTAAAAACTGAAAACTGTTATTAAAGTGCATGTACCAAACGGGTTCTAATAAGTGTTTATTTTTCAAGGATTTGGAGGTAAGAATATTTAAAGAGAAAAGTTAAATTGATGGCTTTACAAACTTAAAAATTGCAATTTCCATATGGTTAGCACTTAAAAAAAAAAAAAATTCTTTGCAATCCAACTTCTGAAGTCTGAAGTGCAAAATATAAGGTGCAAAGTACTGCCTCAACATTTTAGATGCCAGTGAATCTTTGTAGCAAGAAAGAAAGAACTGGGTTCCACTCAAGGAGACATGGAGTTGATCTTATGAAAATCTATGGTTAAAAAATTGTGTATATATCCTTCTCAACTTGCATAACTCTATTTTTTTTCCCCTCATTAGGTTTTTAGGTATTGAATTTTATAGAGAGACCAAAGTTTCTTGAACGTCAAAATTTTGGGTCGGTTGTAAATTTATAGAGTGGGTTACAAGTATTGTTTTCATATCTTACAAAAAATAAAATTAATAAAAAAAACTGTAATGTTTGGTTTCAGGTAAGGGGAAAAAAAAAAGAAAAAGAAAAAGAAAAAGGAATTAGACCAAAAATAATAACATTTAGGGGCTGTTTGGTAGAGGAGTTTGAGTAATGTTTGAGTGTTTGAGTAATGTTTGAGTGTTTTTTATATACGTGAAAATGTGTGTTAGTGTGTTTAAAATGTTCTAAAAGTTGCTTGAAATGGCCTACTAAACAAGCCCTTACTAGACAGTTTCTATGGGCTTTTATTGGACTCCTGTTTTTTATCACTCAGGAAGCCCAGAGCTCAATGGTTTGGGCTAAAAAAAGTTGTGTACTGTGTAGAACAATTGGGCCTTCACTATGATTTTGTATATCCTGTACCCAACATATATGCCACGTACCTCACGTACTTGTGAGATACCCGACATATATGCCGGGTACAGGATATAACACCTTCTTCACTATAGTCCTACTGACATATTGAAAAACTAGCATAGCCTGATTTTTTTTTTTATTGTAATTTTTTTTTATATTGTGGCCGATGTTAGGCTGGCATAAACCCATATTATAGCGGTGTGCATGAGTCGGATTGGATCGAGTTAAGGGGATTTTTTGACCAAATCCACTAAGGTGGGTTAAAAAAAAATTTAACCCAAGCCAACCTATCATATTAGTCCAACCCAACCCACATGGGTTGGGTTGAACCCATGGGTTGGACAAATTTTTTATTTTATTATTGTTATTAAATTGAGTAGAAAAAAAATATAAATATAAATATATTAAAAAAAACCCAAAAATTAGTATCAATGTGACTCCTTAAAAGCAAAAAACATTAATAACTAAACAACAATAGTAATTTACTAGGGTTTGTGTGAACTAATTGGCTTTTATATAGAATAGAAAGAGTTAGTTATTTAAAAAAAATTATTAATTATACAATATATTTTAAATATATATATATATATATATATTAAATATATGGGTAGGTAGAGTTGGGTTTGGTGGGTTTGGAATTTTATGACCCAAACCCAATCCGACTTGCTATCAAAAAAAATAAATAAAAAAATAAATAAATTTTGTAACCCAACCCAACCTACCAATCCTTAAAAACTGACCCAACCTGGCGAGTTGGGTTGGGTCGCGTCAGTTTTGGCAAGTTGGTGGGTTGGCTACACACCCCTACCATATTATATATTGCCTTTTTCTCATTAGTTCTGGTACTGCAGCACGAGTATTTCTTAAGTATTTCCGGAGTATGCAGAATAGTGTTTCTTTCTCTCACATTCATGGTGGGATCTACTCATTAAATTCATGATGGGGTTAATCATGAATGTGAGAGGAAGGATCACTATTTCTCCATATTTCGAGAATACCTAAGTATTTTCTCTGTGGCACACCTGCTTCCATATAAGGACGTTTCATTGACAATGGGTGAAGGTGATTTTGATTTTCATTATATTCATTTTTTTTGAATGGCTAAATCTTGATACATACTTTCTATTAAATTACAAGTTTGTATAAGCTTATATTTGTAAAACTGTGTTTTGCAAACATAATTTTAGATAAAATTGTAAAATCATGCTTTTAAATTTTAATTTCAACTTATGTGAAACAGTGAATGTACGTGTACAGTACTAAATATGCAATTACCAGTGTGTGACCCCTGTTCCAGGCCCGAGTCACTACACTGGGAAAGGAGGTATCAGAGAGCCAAAACTCCTGGAACTTAAAAGGTCTAGTAAGGTTGATGTTATTGATAGGAAGAGACTCCATAAGAACCGGACAGTGATCCGAGTGACACCGAGTCACGCACTTGCCTAGGTGTCACTCGGATCACTGTCCGGTTCTTATGGAGTCTCTTCCTATCAATAACATCAACCTTACTAGACCTTTTAAGTTCCAGGAGTTTTGGCTCTCTGATACCTCCTTTCCCAGTGTAGTGACTCGGGCCTGGAACAGGGGTCACACACTGGTAATTGCATATTTAGTACTGTACACGTACATTCACTGTTTCACATAAGTTGAAATTAAAATTTAAAAGCATGATTTTACAATTTTATCTAAAATTATGTTTGCAAAACACAGTTTTACAAATATAAGCTTATACAAACTTGTAATTTAATAGAAAGTATGTATAAAGATTTAGCCATTCAAAAAAAATGAATATAATGAAAATCAAAATCACCTTCACCCATTGTCAATGAAACGTCCTTATATGGAAGCAGGTGTGCCACAGAGAAAATACTTAGGTATTCTCGAAATATGGAGAAATAGTGATCCTTCCTCTCACATTCATGATTAACCCCATCATGAATTTAATGAGTAGATCCCACCATGAATGTGAGAGAAAGAAACACTATTCTGCATACTCCGGAAATACTTAAGAAATACTCGTGCTGCAGTACCAGAACTAATGAGAAAAAGGCAATATATAATATGGTAGGGGTGTGTAGCCAACCCACCAACTTGCCAAAACTGACGCGACCCAACCCAACTCGCCAGGTTGGGTCAGTTTTTAAGGATTGGTAGGTTGGGTTGGGTTACAAAATTTATTTATTTTTTTATTTATTTTTTTTGATAGCAAGTCGGATTGGGTTTGGGTCATAAAATTCCAAACCCACCAAACCCAACTCTACCTACCCATATATTTAATATATATATATATATATATATTTAAAATATATTGTATAATTAATAATTTTTTTTAAATAACTAACTCTTTCTATTCTATATAAAAGCCAATTAGTTCACACAAACCCTAGTAAATTACTATTGTTGTTTAGTTATTAATGTTTTTTGCTTTTAAGGAGTCACATTGATACTAATTTTTGGGTTTTTTTTAATATATTTATATTTATATTTTTTTTCTACTCAATTTAATAACAATAATAAAATAAAAAATTTGTCCAACCCATGGGTTCAACCCAACCCATGTGGGTTGGGTTGGACTAATATGATAGGTTGGCTTGGGTTAAATTTTTTTTTAACCCACCTTAGTGGATTTGGTCAAAAAATCCCCTTAACTCGATCCAATCCGACTCATGCACACCGCTATAATATGGGTTTATGCCAGCCTAACATCGGCCACAATATAAAAAAAAATTACAATAAAAAAAAAAATCAGGCTATGCTAGTTTTTCAATATGTCAGTAGGACTATAGTGAAGAAGGTGTTATATCCTGTACCCGGCATATATGTCGGGTATCTCACAAGTACGTGAGGTACGTGGCATATATGTTGGGTACAGGATATACAAAATCATAGTGAAGGCCCAATTGTTCTACACAGTACACAACTTTTTTTAGCCCAAACCATTGAGCTCTGGGCTTCCTGAGTGATAAAAAACAGGAGTCCAATAAAAGCCCATAGAAACTGTCTAGTAAGGGCTTGTTTAGTAGGCCATTTCAAGCAACTTTTAGAACATTTTAAACACACTAACACACATTTTCACGTATATAAAAAACACTCAAACATTACTCAAACACTCAAACATTACTCAAACTCCTCTACCAAACAGCCCCTAAATGTTATTATTTTTGGTCTAATTCCTTTTTCTTTTTCTTTTTCTTTTTTTTTTCCCCTTACCTGAAACCAAACATTACAGTTTTTTTTATTAATTTTATTTTTTGTAAGATATGAAAACAATACTTGTAACCCACTCTATAAATTTACAACCGACCCAAAATTTTGACGTTCAAGAAACTTTGGTCTCTCTATAAAATTCAATACCTAAAAACCTAATGAGGGGAAAAAAAATAGAGTTATGCAAGTTGAGAAGGATATATACACAATTTTTTAACCATAGATTTTCATAAGATCAACTCCATGTCTCCTTGAGTGGAACCCAGTTCTTTCTTTCTTGCTACAAAGATTCACTGGCATCTAAAATGTTGAGGCAGTACTTTGCACCTTATATTTTGCACTTCAGACTTCAGAAGTTGGATTGCAAAGAATTTTTTTTTTTTTTAAGTGCTAACCATATGGAAATTGCAATTTTTAAGTTTGTAAAGCCATCAATTTAACTTTTCTCTTTAAATATTCTTACCTCCAAATCCTTGAAAAATAAACACTTATTAGAACCCGTTTGGTACATGCACTTTAATAACAGTTTTC
Source organism: Quercus suber (assembly GCF_002906115.3). Taxonomy (NCBI): domain Eukaryota; kingdom Viridiplantae; phylum Streptophyta; class Magnoliopsida; order Fagales; family Fagaceae; genus Quercus; species Quercus suber. The sequence continues at coordinate 829,411 of NW_027069628.1, read as the reverse complement.
AGTTTTTAAACAACATCACGCGTATTTCAATACACTTTTTCACCCACACGTATTTCTAAAAAATACAAACAACGTTACTAAAACAACATTACCAAACAAACCCTTAATTTGATAAGAATTGGGGCGGAGGGTTTTATTAAAATCCTAAAGTGTTTATTAGTAATGGTAACAGTCATGTTACAATTCAAAAACTGGGATTTTAGTCTCATAATATATATATATATATATATATTGAAATTAACTAGGTAAAAGGAGAAAGCCATTGAAATACTTTCAATGAATAAATAATAACTACTAGAAAACAATAACTTCTAGAAAGCAAAAAATTGCCTAGTTCAATCTTGAAAAGACGAACAAAATTAGTCTCTTGAAGATGGTTCTGGTGCTGAAGATCATGAATATGGTTCTGGTGATGGTGATGGTGCTGATGATTATGATGAAAAGTGGTGAGAGTGAGACATTTGAGCACAATATATATTCAATTTATATTGTAAAAACGGGTTTTCGAAGCGCGCGCACACAGTCAAGGCACAATCCTCATCAACCTCTTTGATAGCTTGGCAACAATCTGGCCTCAGAGAAGGTTTTTAGGTCCAAAAAGATTGAGAGATCTCGTACATGCATGCTCTTCCTTCATCGTGGAAGGCTGAGAAGCATTTATTCACTTCGGGGTCCAATGGTTGCAATGCTGTTGGATGCTTTTGGCGTCCCAACAAATTTGGAGGCCATATATTTAAATAAGTCTTTTTGTTATTGATGAGGTGCAAATTTGTCAGTAATTACAAACACGTTCAGATGGAGCCCAATCCTCATTTACGAGGCAATAAAAGTAGCAATCTCTTGAGATGGTCACCGGTGTGGTGCCTGTCACAACGCCTCTAATGCCAAAGTATAAAAAGCTTTTAGGAAAATAACAGAATGTCAAGATGACTATGAGTGCTTTTAAGTGAGTTTTCTTACCTTATGTTGGTGCTAGGAGGGTTGTATATATACATTCCGTAACCCCTAGCCGTTGTGGCTATTATGGTGGTTTTAATACTTCTTTTGGTAATGCCTCATGGTCAATGATGTAAGTTTTGATGGGCTCCCAACGATCTATACAACTGTCCTTATAACCGTTCGAGGCATTTATTTGACTGCATTAAATGACTTCTTTACCTTCGTCAANAAAAAAAAAAAAAAAAAAAGATAAATAATAACCATTGCCCTTTTCTCATTAGTCACGGTATAACTGCTTCCAAACAAGGACGTTTCATTGACAGTGAGTGAAGGTGATTTTGATTTTTGAGATTTGTGGCTAAGATAATAGTATATAAAAAATGAGAATACTAGGTGATCATTCTATGATTAGTGGAGTACTTATTAATTTAAACCAATATAATAATATAATAGGAGAGATTTGGGCTTAAAAGTTATTGATTTGACTCAATTAGATTTAAAAAAAAAAATTATTTATTTTAAGTGGATGAGATAATACATGGGCCTGCTAGTTTACGTAGGCAATGGTAATTTAATAAGCCTATCTCCCTACTTGACCCAATAGAACCCAGTCTTAATTCAGGGTTAGATACTTTATAGTTTATATTAATTATTCTCTTCCCGTTATAACGCTCTGAAATTGAATTCTTCTTTCAAAATTCTTGTTCATCAAAAAAAAGAAATTGAATTCTTCTTTCTAAACAATTCAAAGTTTTATTTATTTAAAATTTTATTTTTAAATTAAAAAAAAAAACCCCATTAAGGACATAATTTTTCTAACCAACTAATCATGGACAAAGGCATGACGGCAATGACAAACTATGATTTGTACCTCCATTAAAATAAAGAAAAATAGACCATTCCATCACATACCAAAGGTCCAAAACCCCAAAACCAATAAATCCATTCAGCCTATGTTTCCATCTTCAAATGCTTTCCAACCTCTCACAAAACTTCCCAACTCCTTTCTCTCTCTCTCTCAAAAATAAAATGATCCTACTTCCAAAGAGAAATCTAGCAAGCACACTCTTTTCCTTCCATATTTTTCTCTCTTTAATTCTCAAAACCCAAGCCAAGTGCAACACTGGTTGTCACCTTGCTATAGGCTCATATTATGTGCGGCAAGGTACAAACCTATCATATATTAGTGATCTCTTTAGCCAACAAGTACCTGAAATTCTCAAATACAATCCCAAAGTATCTAACAAAGATAGCATCAATACTGGTACTCGTCTTAACGTGCCCTTTTCATGTGATTGCTTAAATGGTGACTTTTTAGGCCACACTTTTACTTACATAACCCAATTTGGTGATACCTATGACTCAATTGCTAAATTTCCTTACTCTAACCTCACCAACAAGGATTGGTTGCAAAGAGTGAATAGTTATCAACCAACTCGGATACCGGACTATGTTCCAATCAATGTCACGGTTAATTGCTCGTGTGGAGACCGACACGTGTCAAAAGATTACGCGTTGTTTGCCACGTATCCACTCCGGCCGGGTGAGGATTTGTCCTCCGTGGCGGCGGAGTCCGGTGTCCCAGCCCATTTGCTAGAGTTGTACAACCCGGGTTCCAATTTCAGTGCTGGGAATGGTCTGGTGTTTGTGCCGGCAAAAGGTTAGTAATCAAAGTCACAAGTCATAGTAAAAAATAATCATGAACATATGACATTTTCTACTACTTGAATATATGCATGTGTGCGTGTGATTTAAGTTTGAACACTTCTACAAAAACAAAAGGGTTGGCACCAATGGCTTGAGTGAACATAAGTTGATTGGGCTGGTTGGTATGGTTGTGATCAGTATAGGCTTTGATCAGAGTGTAAAAGAGTAAAATCTAGATGAGCCACATGTTAGCTTATAGTAATTTTGTTATTTTCCATGACTCACGGCCAGTGGAAGATGACACCATAGAGTTAGGCAAATGAATCATGAAAATCACTGAGTTTCGTACTTTTTTCTTGGTTGGCATTTCGGCTTGTTCAAAAAATGACAATCACTGAAGACTAGGACCAGTCTGAGTTCTACCTTCTTCAGTCAAAAAGACCAGTCTGAGTTGGCCTCGTCAACACGGTATTGATTACTATTTACATTTTACAGCCAGTGCGTATAGGACCATCTATTTAAGAAGATATCATTTTGCTTTTAGCGTATTCCATGCTTAACAGCTTTGTTTCTCAAAAAAAGAAAAAAAGAAAAAAAAAAAAGAGCTTTGATATGGACAAGCAGATAACAAAAAATTATTTGATAATTGAATCATATACGTATGTTTTTGAAAAGATCATGATTAATTAAAAATTTATTAAAATATAATATATATAAAAAAAGAATATGAAGAATAAAATAAGAATAGGTGAGAGAGAAATAACACATAGGGATTATCGTAGCATTTTATTACAATCTTAAACAGCTACATTCTACCGTTGAGTTTTGTATATTACAATCTTTTTTATTTTAATTTTTAAGATTGATACAATCTAACAATTCATGAAGAATATATATAGTTTATTTATAAATATAATACTAGGTAGGTTAAACCTTAGGCTTACAACAAAATTGTAATATAAATTAGGACTACTAGTACAATTAATATATAAGATTAAATTTTTTAGTACTAGGATTATACGACATGTTTGGAACCCTGAACCTATAACTCGAACATGTTCGGAAAAAAAAGATAAACACAAGAATCCAATGACGTTCATCATTACCTAATTTAGTTTATGTACAAGTTAATACATGATTGAAGATGACTAAGTAATTATTGCTTATTTTGGAGCCAAGTTGCAGCTAATAAAAAATTGATGAAATTCGATGAATATCCAATTTAGTAATGACATATTATTGCTCAAATTGTATAGAGAAATACTATATCCACAATATTTTCACAACAAATCATAGGTGGCAGGTTGTTACTTGTTGTTATTGTTGGGGTAAAAAAGTAATCTCAGTGGTAAGTTCAAATTTGAATAAATAACAATTAACAATTAACCACCTGTGATTTGTTGTGAAAATGTTGTAAAAATATTGTAGACGTACCACTTCTCAATTGTATATTATATATGCCCCGTTAGGGTTCCACATTATATACTTACTCCTTATTGTATACTTAATAGTTAATATTTTAGTTGGTGTTCAAATTTTAGGAGTGTCTTGTTTTGAAAAATCATTTAGTTCTGGCTCATTAGTATGACATTTTATTGGTAATTTTCATATTTTAAAAGCTTTCCATTATAACAATTAACAAGTGATGGTGACATTTTAGGTTACTATTATATTACCAAAGCCATTGAAATTTTGGAATTAGAAGCCAAAAACATTGTGGCGGATTTGTTTTGTTATCAAGTCTTAGCTGTGTCCATGCCTCCTTGGGCCCTTTCCAGTGGAGAGAGAGAGAGAGAGAGAGAGAGAGAGAGAGAGAGAGAGAGAGAGAGAGAGAGAGAGAGAGAGAATCATTTTTTTTTTTGGATAGAACAAAGTCACGGCTCTGATTATTACACTTTAATCCAAATGAAAAACAGAATATCAACCTTCATGGCCCAAAAGACCGAGATTTAATTTAAGTGCTTTCTAACCTTTGGGCTGTCAAATGGTCCATCAGACCACTCTTGAAATTTTAAGTCCGAAGATGGAGAAAGCCTGGTCCACCTTGCCTTATGGAAAGGGCTCGTCCCTTTTTTTTGGGCGGCTCGTTTTGAGCATCTAAACGGCAGACGGCAGTACCTTTGGGTGGGCAGAACAGGGATAAACGGTGTGCCGTTGAATGGAGATTAAGAATTATTTTATTTTATTTAATAATCCATTAGTTGCAATCGGTGGAAGTGGATTTGAACTTTGAATGTATATGTTAGAAATACCAAAAGGTGTCAATTCAGTTACAAAACTCTTATGGGTTTTAATGATTAAGTAAACTTCTTGAAATTTACAATTGACAATATATATATATATATATATGTATTTTAAATTTTTACACTAATAGTTGGGGGTTTAGGATTTGAATCATGAAAGCCTTTGTTGAAAATATCAAGAGGTGTTAGTTGAGTTACTAGGTTTATTTTTATTGGTGGTGAGGATAGCGTGGCTATTTTCCCGTTGTACTGAATAAATTCTAGTGAAGTGGGGACATTTGGTAGAATTATAGGCCTTATTTTTCTTGTTTGTGTTCATCAGAAAAGCTAGTGTAAGATGATGTAATATCTATGTGGAGTTTGTTCTACTGTGTTAGTTATGTTGGAGGTTTGGAGGCTGATAAACAAGGGGAAAATTGGTGTAGTTACAATTATTGGATATATTTCCGATATTTAACAATACACTAGGTGTGTTTGTTTGCTTTTTATCTTTTGTTTTAGTTTTATTTTAAATAATATAATTTTTAGCGTTTTGAAAATAAGCTGCTTTGAATTTTTTATCTTGCAAAATGTAAATAAGCAATTCTCAAACAAACACTAGATATTATAGACTTATAATTATAATTTTACTTGTTCTATGGCCCTAGTAATAGGGCTGGCATATGCATCCCTGTAAGGCTGTAACTCCTTTTGTAGCTGGCATAAATCATAATAAAACAAGGTCAAATTGTCAACTTTGTGGCTGTAGGGTGGTTTATTTATTTATTTATTTATTATTATTATTTTTAATTCAAAAGTTGGGAAGGGGAGATTTGAAATTAAACATTTCATTTGGAAATACTAAAATGTGCTAGTTAAGTTACTCGACTCTTAGCTACGTGGACGTAGTCCTGATCTTGAGTGAACTACGCAAAAATTGGCATTTGTGTGTCTATAGGTATTCCACAGATTTTTTGTTTGTGCATGTATCCCATAGATTTACGTTAGGTTTGTGCGTTCTAAGTTCTAACAATAACACCCTCTAAGATGGGACATGTGAAATATGTACCACCTTGACACACATAAATGTTGGCTTTACAAGCTATGTCACGATTTATAGTTGAATAGTTCGACGCACTAGAGGTACATTAATTATTTCCAAATAACTGAGTATTTTTGTTTATAAAAAGTGCATGTATTAGTTAAATCCTTTTGGGGATACTGCTGAGTTACTTTGTTGTGCATTAGGAACATGTAGGATAAAAACTTAGGCTGAACAATCTGCTCCGATTGCATAACATATATTAGTAGCTATATGGTCTTTGATCTTCAAAGCATCTCAATTATTCATGGTAGAAACATTGCTAGCAATCATTCTGAAGCTTTGGCTTATTTTTATTTTGCAGATGAATATGGAAACTATCCACCACTAAAGTAAGTCATATCATCTTGTCATGCTCTCAAATTGAGTCGAATTTTATATTGTTGCTTTAAGCTTCAAACACTTATTCAAGTTGACTAACAATCACATACCATTTTTTTTTTCTGTTTTTTGCAGAACAGGTGATTGAGTCTTCTCTGAAAATTTCTTTAATGTTGATCGTATGTCCTCCCTTTTGCTGTATGGGATTGAACATGATAGGCAGAGATGGGCCTTGATGTTATTTATGATAAACTACCTCTTATCCCAAAAGCTTAAGCTAGAGACACGATTTGAGTTCAGGATTACTTGTTCTGATATCACCATAAACTACTATTTATCCCAAAAGCTTATACTAATAGGAAAGTGTGGATTTAATCACTTAACTATTATTCCGAAATTTTCAACCTTACATTGTGGTGGTATTCTAAGCAGGTATTTCAAGTGGAGCCATTGCTGGCATATCTATAGCAGCAGTGGCTGGTGCTTCAATTTTGGCTTTTAGTCTGTATTTGGGGATTTATAGAAGGAAAAAGAAGGTTGTGGAAGCATCAACTCTCCCTGCAGTATCCCAAGACCAGTATGTTCGACATAGACTTGGTAATACTTCTGCTACGATGAAAACTATCTCATCGATTGTATTTATTTTTAGAAAGAAAATTTAAAATGATCATGGTAAGTGTCACCCATTTCTGTATTAGTAATGATAAGAGTTAAATGTCATGAGTGTTTTAGATAAGTGATAAAAGCAAATTAATTTACTGTCATGAGTTCAAAAACATATTTTTGGAACACGCTTTTCGTCTGCATATATTTCCATGCTTTGATATTCATCCATCACATATATTTTATATCTCAACTTTTGAGAATCCTGAATTTGGAAGAACGGATACTTCTTAAGCAGGATGTAAAACCAGAAAATCACGAAGAGCTTGGAAAGAAAATTTGAGAGAGAAAAGAAAACTGTATTCACTAATCAAGAATTTGTTACAAGCAGTTACAAAATCAACTACAATCTACTTATATACATGAATGAAAACAGAGGCTGAGACTTTTGGCGCCTAAAATCACAAACTAACTCTCAAAACTTCTACCAATAATACAGTGACAGGTGGCATAATAAATAACTAACTCCTACTAAATCAAACGGTGCGTTTTCCTTTCCTTTTCTTCTTTGCCGTTTTACACTTAGACTCTCTGTCACTGTTGTCGTTTTGCACCTCTTGCCGTTTAACTCCTTCAGCTTCAACACAGGATCATTGGACACAAAGAATTTAATCAGTTATGTAAGAGCGTTTACGCCTTCATTTTATAGCACATTGGATGTGTTGAAGCTTAGTCCTGGGAAATGCCTTAATGCATGAAACATACACCCCATTTACCATATGCATCCAACCACAATTGTGTTTCTAATAAAGCCTTATAATGAGGCATCCCTCAAGATGTTGACGCTGAATGCCTTCAAAAGCAGAGCCAAACTTCAATGCTAGGTATCCCTTGGTGCCTATCGCTTTATTGCCTTCTAGTTTCTTAGCCAACACCTCTTGCCTAGGCCTTAATGGCCATGATTATAGTTTAGTTACAACAAGGCTCATTTAACAGCCCTACTAGCTCATCAGTCATTGAGTCAAACTTTTTTAGGTTCCAATAGGAAAGCATATAAAGATTGCATGATCATGGTTCTCTCAAATTTGGACAAAATTTAGAATCATATGTAGTGAGTTCATTCTTGCAATGACATAGATTTTGTACACTATTAGATGTCAAATTTTAATTATTGACATTTTAGTAATTGATACGTCCTTATCCCATGAAATAGGTTCTGGAAGTATCCCGGAGAAAGCATCAGAATCAGCTACTTTTGCTGGTGCTCCTTCGCAGGGGCTCACAGGTATAACTGTGGACAAATCAGTTGAGTTCTCATATGAAGAGCTTGCAAAAGCTACCAAAGACTTCAGCCAGGATAATAAGATTGGGCAAGGTGGCTTTGGATCCGTTTACTATGCAAAACTAAGAGGAGAGGTTTGTTCAATCTTACATTTTGGTCTTGCTGTCATATTTCAGAAAAAAAGTCCTATATACATTCAAAGCTTCAAACCATGACATAACATGAGCCCTATAAAGGTCCACGAACATCTCTGAGACTGTAAAAAATCTCTTGGTATTTTTGGAGTAGACATCCATATTGTCAGAACTTAAGAATCAAGTCATTTAAATTCAATACATTGTATGTCATAATAGTCCTCTTCTAGGATTCAAAAACCATATCAGTTTTTCACACTTGCTCTAATATCATGATAAGCTACTACTTATCCCAAAAGCTTAAATATCATGAATTAAATATTTAACCATTATTCTAATGATTCTTTCCTCCTATTATCATGCAGAAAGCTGCAATTAAGAAGATGGATATGCAAGCATCAAAAGAATTTCTTGCTGAACTGAAGGTTTTAACTCATGTTCATCACTTGAACCTGGTAATATTCTTTCCCTGTAATTTTATTCATCACTTCAACTTATATTTGCAGATTTAACCAGATCAAAGTCAAAATAAATCTGACTACTAACTGAGGTTTCATGCCAACTTGGTTAGAGAATTTAGAGCAGATTATACATTAGAAAACTTGGTCAGAATCATCTTCATCCATGGCTGATGGATTATGTACCTTGTGCAATCATATTGGAGCAAGTTACTTATGATTCATATTCTAAGTTAATGCATATGACAAGCATAAGTTCTTGGCTTACTTTATTATTTGAACTTCATTGACATAATGCTCATTGATATGACACTTTTCTGAGGAGAAAAGCTAGCTTTAAACTTGGGATATAGATAACTATTAAAAACTTTTTGTGAAACAGGAATTTTAGTCAAACCTGTATTTGCTTTCTGTGATTGCTTAGTTAATATCAAATTGCCTATTTTGCCCAAATACCAGTTGCATTGTTCAATTATCTTAAGGTGATTGTTTGGTTTTCTGTTAAAACTTCATGCAGGTTCGCTTAATAGGATATTGTGTTGAAGGTTCCTTATTCCTAGTTTATGAGTATATCGAGAATGGCAACTTAAGTCAACATCTGCGCGGCTCAGGTGAGAATTGTAATGCATCTACTTACTGAAGTGAACATCTCATTCTATCAATGTTTGTTCATGGCTGTATATTGTATTTTTGTTTTCAGGGAGGGATCCATTGCCATGGCAAACTAGAGTGAAAATTGCATTGGATTCAGCTAGAGGACTTGAATACATCCATGAGCATACTGTTCCAGTCTACATCCACCGTGATATTAAATCAGCAAATATACTAATAGACAAGAACTTCCGGGGAAAGGTAGTGAGAGTGCTTGTTTTGATGCAGTAGACACTGAAATCACTTCTTTTTTTCTTTTTTGTTTTAATGGTGTCACTGAAGTATCTTTCATTATTCCAAAATTTACTCTTTTTGGTACAGGTTGCAGATTTTGGGCTAACAAAATTGACTGAATATGGAAGTACTTCGCTGCCCTCACGTCTTGTGGGTACATTCGGATACATGCCTCCAGAGTAAGAATTTACTTTTTTCTTTTTCCTTATTTTTTTGAACTTTTCATTATTTATTTATTTACTCTTTTGAAACAGCAATTGCGAATTTTCACATTTGAAAATGGTGTAATTAGTCTTACATATTCATGAACAAAAAAGAATTATACTGAGCCCCTGGTGCATTTACTGCGCTTACATGCTTGAACCTTTCTTTTGCTAATTTTGTAGACAAGATAGGTAGCTTTTGCTTAGCAGTGTTTAGCCGCAAGGATAGCTTTGTTCTTCATAATCTGAATCATACAAAGAAGAAGGAGCAGTATCTATAAACACAATCCTTTAAGTTTAAATTGGAAAAAGAAAATCAATTAGTTTTCTCCTCCTCCAAGGATGAGCTTAAATTTTGTACATTATATTTGGGTATATACCAAGACACCACTAATAGGAAATATATTTCAAAAAAATCTTATCTATATAATATCTAAAAGCAAAATCAAGTTGCCCCCTACCCATTTTTTATTCATTAAAAAATATCTAAAAACTGAAACGTAATATTTATTGTTGTACAGCATCAACCTAGCATGTCAGTCCATTCAGTTCATTTAGATCCATTTCTTTCAACTTCGGTTCATTCGGTCCATTTCAGTATATTTAGTCCAGTTCAGTCCAAATAAGTTCATTCAGTTCATTTCAGTCCATTTAGTCCAATTCGGTCCATTTTTTCTCTTCAGTCCACTTTAGTCCAATTCGGTCCATTCATTTACCTTGTGTCTATTTCGGTGCACTTTTGGTCTATTTTGGACTAATTGGGCCTTAAATTGATTCTTTTTGTAGATTTCCTTATTCAATTTTGGGCTCAAATTTTTATTCTTCTTAATTTTTGGGTTGAAAAGCATGAAATTTTATTCTATTAGGCCAAACTCTTTAATTTTAGGCAAAAACATACAAAGAAAGTAGGTATTAGAAATTAGAGATATAGGCTCTAAAAAGCACTAAAAATGATAAATATTTACGATATTAACTTAAAATTCAATTTTTAATAATATAGGCATTATACTTATATTTGGAAAGAAAAATAAATGCTAAAATAGAAAATATTTTTAAATAACACATACACTATTTAACCTAAAAATTTACATTGTCTACTTATAAAATAATTATATTACAGTTTCCCATGTTGCGTGGGTTTGTGACTTGTACAAAGGATAGTTGAACTGAATGCAGTATTTTGTGCGCAGATATGCTCAATATGGTGATGTTTCCCCAAAGATAGATGTATATGCTTTTGGAGTTGTCCTCTATGAACTAATATCTGGCAAGGAAGCTATTGTCAAGACAAATGAATATGTTCCTGAATCAATTGGACTTGTTGCCTTGGTTGTTTACTCTGCCCTTCCTCTTCTTACTATTTATGTAGTTTGAGAATTGCTTAAATGAGAATTTACCCTAATTTTATCTATTGATATGATTCAGTTTGAAGATGTTCTTAGCCAGTCTGATTCAGAAGAAGATCTTCGTAAACTTGTGGACCCTAGACTTGGCGATAATTGCCCATTTGACTCAGTCCGGAAGGTGATTTCTCATTCACAATAAACATGCAATTATGGACTACAAAACTTATTTTTAAAAAGCTATTATGGCTGATTTGGTTGCAGCTTATCCAGCTTGCCAAAGCTTGCACACAAGAAACTCCTCAACTAAGGCCAAGCATGAGGTCTATAGTGGTTGCACTAATGACACTTTCATCTTCAACCGAGGATTGGGATGTTGGTTCTTTCTATGAAAACCATGCTCTAGTCCATCTAATGACAGGAAGATAACCATGAAGACTCATGCTCATTAGTGATGCATGCCTTGATAAATGATAAAGTGACCTCATGAAGAAAAAGTCCTAATTTACAATTGTTTTGGATATGTCCATCCTCTGTAAATATCTGTCAATAAGTACCATAGGTGATTTGAGGGAAGGTGGAAGAAATGTAGATATTGTGTAGTAGTTTATGTCAATTTGTCTTCAGTTTTTCAAGATTTTTCTGTGCCACCATTCACTGCGAGTTTTTTACCTGGTGTTTATATATCTTTGCTCGGCATATTAATTCATGTTAAGGCATAGAGATGTTCCAACTTCTACTTGATTTTGTTCCTCTATTTCTTTTTTTGGTGAAATGGAGATTAAATTAAATTGGAATAAATTAATTACAACACCGTCTAGAGTAACTAACACCCCATGTATCAGCCAACAATTATGGCATACAATAACATTAAAAGGGTGCAAATACAACACAAAAGGGTCCAATTACTTCCTGCCTTTAAGCCAAAAGATTTGTGCAATGGCTTCCTTCTCATGTGCAAGCTGGAGTTGTTCAGCCTCAGCTTGTTCATTCTTCCTGCTTGCTTAAGTCATGCATCCGGGCCATGGTTTCATTGAGAAATTAGTATTACTTTGGAGGAAACCAACAGGCAGATGCCGTTGAAGGAAATGTGTGATCAGCCACATAAAAAATTTGAAAAAAATTTACCTCCAATTCCCTATATGACGGTTGAAAAGACCATCCAGATGTACTTTTAGTCACTTAAATTTTTTAACGAATTATGTGACTTTTTCAAATAATAAATGTGTATAGTTTTATAGATTGAAGAAAATTCCTCTAAACTAGTTTGAAGGAAAGTTTTGCCCATAAAATTTACAGGCATCCCATTTAATATAACATTGGACTTTGATGTCTATGTGTCAGCTAGTACGGATTAAGCATGCCATGCTATAACAAAAGTCTAGCCGGAAATCTCATAACAATAAGATGAAAGAGAAACTTTAAAAATTTTGATTTTGTTGCCAAACAATTGAAATATACTGTTCATTTCATTGAGTCATGTTGGGCCATGTGGTCACTGGGATGACCTCGGCTCAGCAAGGGCCCTTACAGCCCAAAGGTCAGGAGAATACCCAAACTGTAGTCCAAGAACTATCCAAGCACAAGAGATAATGCCTTGGGGAAATCCACCTGCCAATCAAATAAAAGTTAGTGTTAGGAACAAGTTATGAGGAAGTCACCCCGATAGTAGAAAGGCAGGCCCTCCCTTTTAACATGCTACCCGATGCGCAGGAATAGTAGCTTAGACAGAAGAAGCCACTTATACCTTTTGGACCTTTTGGTGGAGGGACCTATTGAAATGATAGAGATTCCCTCATCATGACCATTCCTGTAATGGCCCAGCCCAATACACATATAAAAAAAAAAAAAAAAAAAAAAAAAAAAGAAAGGAAAGTGGTTGGATGTTTGAGACCACGTGATATTTTCAAACTTTTTACTCAAACACAAACTCTCACTAACATATTTCCAAAATTTTTCCCTTTTTATTTTTAAATAGGAATTCATCAAACACAAACAAAACTTGAGGATAATTGTAAAAAAAAAAAAAAAAAAACTTGAGATTATTCCATAAAAATATATCTTTAACTCCCACATAAAACTAAACTACTTTTTTCAAATCCTAAATTTTAGCCACTTTTATCTCTCTCTCTCTCTCTCTTTTTTTTTTTTTTTTTTTAATTGCGGTTTCTTTAAAATTATATTTCAATTCTCACATTTTTTTTTAATTTTTTTTCCAAATCTTTAAAAAAAGAGTATTTGAGTTAAAAAAATAAAAATAAAAATAAAGAAAGAAGGACGGAGGGACTAAGGAGTAACCGAATACTCTTTTTTCTATTTGAATTCGGTTACTACTCCTTAGTCCCTTCTTCCTTTCTTTTCTTTAGTTTTTTTTTTTTACTCAAATACTCTTTATATATATATATATAGGGTCATGCTACCATACCCCCCTCTTTTTTTGGGGTATGGTACCCACCTAAATCTAAACCGTTAAATGAATAAAAATTTGATCTGGACCATTCATTTAATTTGGAGTAATTTAGAGTAAATACTTGCTACCGGTCAAACAAGTTATATATAAGTAAAAAAATCTAAAACAACCCAGTATTCACTGTGCGCTTCTCCTTCTCAAAAACAAATTTCTCTCTGTCACGTCTATATCACGCTTCCGATTCGGTTTATCTAAAGAACCCAGAATTCGGTTTCTTCTGTATTAGCTTCTTCTCTTACTAATCAACCACAAGAACCCAGGGCAGCTAAACAAAACCCAAAGAAGAAACAGTATCGGCCATTCTCTGCCCGGCGACGATATTTGAAATAGGTTTGTCTTTCTCTTTCTCTCAAACGAAGTTGATTTCACTACTAATATACAGATTATTAAAGTTTCTTTGACTATCAACGCATGATTTGTCTTTAGTTTTATTCATTGTTAGTAATCCCTAATGCTATTTATTGATTTGGGTTTCTATTTTTATTATTTTGATAGGAGATTTGGGTGTTGTTTGTTAACTTGGTTTCAAAAGTTGATTTGGAATTTCCTCCTATTTGAGAAACAAAATTTCAATACCTATGATTGCTGTTTTCTTTAGAAATTAGAGGGTTTCTCTGTTTTCTTTCTAATAAAATGTTTATGACTTAAAAAGAAAAAAAGAAAAGAAAGAATGCTGAATGACAATAGCTATCGAACAGAAGTGAACAAATGAGTATTCTTTTAACTGTTTAGGTCCCCAAGTAAAATTTCAAATACCGTATTGCTATTAATTAGATCTTTTCTCTTCATGTTCCCCATATTAATTTCCCAGTTATACTCACTTTCTTTATACTGGTCCTTATATCAGTGAGTCTTGGAATTTAGCACACGGGTCCAGAAGTTCCATTGTATGATGAAGTTATATATGTAGACATTGTTCTGGAAAAAAATTGGCATTGAAGGTGAAGGTAAGGCCCCGCCTCAATTCTTCTAAATGAATCTTCTATTTTTCTACCTGAATTCCCATTTCATATTTTTTCTTCGTATAAATTTTGGAATGGTCATTGTTTGCAAAATAAATTTGCTGCACAAATGAATTCAAAAGCTTTCTCATGACTTTATTCTATGGAAGCAGTTTTTTTAGAACCCAAGGAAAATTACACTTCCAAGATCAAATAGATGTTGATGTACTATAATTTTTCCCTTTTAAGAATTGTACTCAGTCTCAACTGATTAACAAGTGCACGAGAAAAAAGCTTCATTTTGTTTTGTCCAACCAATGAATTTTCCATTGATTAGACTATTTACTCCTTGGTGGTTGGTAAAAGTGTCATGTATGCTTTGTAGATTTGGTGGTGAAGAGTTTATTTATAGAAGTCAATTACACTATTTGCCTTAATGTTTTCTTCACTCAAAATATTTTCAAAAAATTTTCTTAAGATAATCACGTTAAAAATGTTTAGTTGAAGTTTATCTTAATTTCTCAACAAATTTCCTTAGTGTATTTAATTATTTATTTATCTTATAAATTGACTCTTAATGTCATGGCTCAGTCCATCCAAGTGAAACAGTGTTGGCACTTACAATGCATAAGGCTAGAATATGGCTTAGCTCACTAAATGTTTTTTTGGTTAATGAGTTCTTAGACTTCATTTTCTGCAATAGGAAATTTTAGACTTTTGACATAGTTATTGAGTCTTTCTTAGCAGATTGCCTTAGTGTATGTAATTATTTATTTATCTCTTAAAATGATGCCTAATGTCATGACTCAATTCATCCAAGTGAAACAGAGTTGGCACTAACAATGCATCAAGCTAGAGTATGGCTTTGTTCACTAAATGTTTTTTTGATTAATGAGTTCTTAGACTTTATTTTTTGGCTATGATGATAGAGTTGGGGGTGGTGAATGTCATTGCAGTTCTGGTAGCATGGTGTGAAAGAGATTTAGGGTGGTATATCATAACAGGTTGTTTCATCTTCATCATAATCACAAGGTGAACATGTGTTTACCCAAATCAATAGCTGATGTGTTTTTGTCATTTTCACAAGATAAAGATAGCCTTAGTGTGGTATATTTATCTTAGTTTTAAAATTGATTCTATTATCCATTATAACATTTGTATATGTCTTCTAATTTTTTATGATATAAGTTTTATGTTAAGTTGTGTGGTAGTCACTCCACATGTGTAAGTGTTTGTGGGGCGTGGAGGATAAAGGATAGGGTTCAAGTTTCCAATAGGAAGCTTCACACACATGAAAAATGCAAGCCATCAAGTGTTTGGAGCTTGCTGATGGTGCCTAGATCAATTTGATTGACTAAAAATATTTTATTTTTGACTAAATATTTTACTATAAAACAAACATTGTCAAATGTGAAAAAAAAAAAATTCAGAGAGAGAGAGAGAGAGAGGTGAAAACTGAAAAGAGGGAAAGGAAAGAATTGTTGGTCAGACGAGGTGAATTTACAAGAAATGAGGGAGAGAGTCCTTCTTAGATTTCAGGGGCATTATATTCATTTTCTATGTTCTAATGGTATTTCGATCATTTTGTAGGTTCTAATGGTATTTTGTTTTAAATGTTAGAGGGAATTGAAGGAGTTTTGGTCATTTTTTAGGTTTCGAAGGAATTTCGGTCCTTTCTAAGGTTTTTGGGTCATTTTGGTCATTTTTTAGGTACTAAGAGTAGGGGTGTATAGCGAACCCGCCAACCCACCAAAACCGACCCGACCTGATCCAACCCATTGGGTTAGGTCAATTTTTAGGAGATGGTGGGTTGGGTTGGGTCATGATTTTTTTTTTTTTTTTTAACAGTGAGTCGGGTTAGGTTTGGGTCATAAGATTTACAAACCTACCTAACCCAACCCGACTCACCTATATTTAATATATTTTAAATTTAAAAAATATATTATATATTTTTGATTTTTTTTTTTTGCCCCTCTTCCTACAAAAACCCTGTACATTACACCACTAAGGCATGAGAGAATACATATGTGGTTGGATCTGGACCCTACACTTGGAATGGCTGTGAGCAAATGAAGAGAAAGCATTGGCTAAAAGATCCTATTCTTANTCAAAAAATTTTCTTAAGATAATCACGTTAAAAATGTTTAGTTGAAGTTTATCTTAATTTCTCAACAAATTTCCTTAGTGTATTTAATTATTTATTTATCTTATAAATTGACTCTTAATGTCATGGCTCAGTCCATCCAAGTGAAACAGTGTTGGCACTTACAATGCATAAGGCTAGAATATGGCTTAGCTCACTAAATGTTTTTTTGGTTAATGAGTTCTTAGACTTCATTTTCTGCAATAGGAAATTTTAGACTTTTGACATAGTTATTGAGTCTTTCTTAGCAGATTGCCTTAGTGTATGTAATTATTTATTTATCTCTTAAAATGATGCCTAATGTCATGACTCAATTCATCCAAGTGAAACAGAGTTGGCACTAACAATGCATCAAGCTAGAGTATGGCTTTGTTCACTAAATGTTTTTTTGATTAATGAGTTCTTAGACTTTATTTTTTGGCTATGATGATAGAGTTGGGGGTGGTGAATGTCATTGCAGTTCTGGTAGCATGGTGTGAAAGAGATTTAGGGTGGTATATCATAACAGGTTGTTTCATCTTCATCATAATCACAAGGTGAACATGTGTTTACCCAAATCAATAGCTGATGTGTTTTTGTCATTTTCACAAGATAAAGATAGCCTTAGTGTGGTATATTTATCTTAGTTTTAAAATTGATTCTATTATCCATTATAACATTTGTATATGTCTTCTAATTTTTTATGATATAAGTTTTATGTTAAGTTGTGTGGTAGTCACTCCACATGTGTAAGTGTTTGTGGGGCGTGGAGGATAAAGGATAGGGTTCAAGTTTCCAATAGGAAGCTTCACACACATGAAAAATGCAAGCCATCAAGTGTTTGGAGCTTGCTGATGGTGCCTAGATCAATTTGATTGACTAAAAATATTTTATTTTTGACTAAATATTTTACTATAAAACAAACATTGTCAAATGTGAAAAAAAAAAAATTCAGAGAGAGAGAGAGAGAGAGGTGAAAACTGAAAAGAGGGAAAGGAAAGAATTGTTGGTCAGACGAGGTGAATTTACAAGAAATGAGGGAGAGAGTCCTTCTTAGATTTCAGGGGCATTATATTCATTTTCTATGTTCTAATGGTATTTCGATCATTTTGTAGGTTCTAATGGTATTTTGTTTTAAATGTTAGAGGGAATTGAAGGAGTTTTGGTCATTTTTTAGGTTTCGAAGGAATTTCGGTCCTTTCTAAGGTTTTGGGTCATTTTGGTCATTTTTTAGGTACTAAGAGTAGGGGTGTATAGCGAACCCGCCAACCCACCAAAACCGACCCGACCTGATCCAACCCATTGGGTTAGGTCAATTTTTAGGAGATGGTGGGTTGGGTTGGGTCATGATTTTTTTTTTTTTTTTTAACAGTGAGTCGGGTTAGGTTTGGGTCATAAGATTTACAAACCTACCTAACCCAACCCGACTCACCTATATTTAATATATTTTAAATTTAAAAAAATATATTATATATTTTTGATTTTTTTTTTTTGCCCCTCTTCCTACAAAAACCCTGTACATTACACCACTAAGGCATGAGAGAATACATATGTGGTTGGATCTGGACCCTACACTTGGAATGGCTGTGAGCAAATGAAGAGAAAGCATTGGCTAAAAGATCCTATTCTTGGTCCATGCCAAAGGCGTGACTACTTTGGGAAGAAAGTAAGATATGCACCTAATATGGGACTCAAGTACTCACAAGGAGATAGTGACTTTCTAAGGTCAGTAACTATAGGGACACCCCTTATTGGTTGAATGCATGTTGGACTACCTTAGAGACACATGTATGATTCATAGTACTCCTGATGTCTCTCTCAATGTCCAAGACTTGTTTCCCAAGCAGTGGCAAATTCACCTACCCACAAGTAGAGCATGGCATGCAAACGGGCGGGTCGGGTCGGGTCAATCGGGTTCGCCGGGTCGTAGGTCGGGTTGACCCGTATTTTTTCACATGATTTTTTTTTTTTTTAAGTAAAGAAAACAACATGTATCTGTCATTTGGAAAGTTATGCAACAAATTACTTGATGTAAAATGCATTATTTTGAATTCACCACTTATATCAAGAATGAACTCAGTTAAACTTATTAATACTTATTCAACAATTTTAAAATTATACAAATCCTAACATTACTATCTAAAACAAAATAACACAAAGATAAGTAAAACAAATATACAAGTTTTATTTCTACACAATATCAACATTCCAAATATAAAACAAAATTACAAATGACTTATTGGATAACTCATTTGATAAAGAATAAAAATATATAAGAAATTTACAATTTGAAAATTAATTTTATAATCTATTATCGTTGTGGTTGACACTCTATTTCAATTTGAGATATAATTTAAAATTTGATTGCTTACTTATTTATACATAGTCTCTTTTATGAATATCATATTATTGTTAAGCAACACACACTCTAGGAAATATCATAATTTATTTTGAAAAGCCGTTTATTTTGGACATAAATTATTAAAAAATAGGTCTAAGTATTCATAATTTATGTTAATTTGATACTTTAGCTTCACTATTTTCACACTTGTGAATATTTCTCACATGTCTACAATTTTAAATCTATGTTTTTAACTCTACTGTAACTAGATTATCTTGGCATGTACTTTGCTATTTGATATCTAAAAATATTTACTCATTACAGAATGTTCAACCATTTATCTTTCAATTAATTTGCATATAGTTATGTAAATGTATCAATTGTTTCCTTAAAGTTCACAATAAACAATTAAACCAATATTGTCTTAGTTTTACTATTTTTTTTACCAAAAAAAAAAGTTTTAAAAAAATGGTTCGAGTTGGGTTCGGGTCGGGTTGACCCGCAAAAAACTCGGGTCGGGTCACGGGTCAACCCGTTTTTGCTTTGGGTCAAAAAAATCGGGTTCGGGTCGGATATTTTTCGGGTTGGGTCGGATCGGGTCAGAAAATTCTGACCCATTTTGCCATGTCTACCCACAGGTCTCAGTGCCACGTTGGCACAATCTCTATCCTCTAGTCAGCTTTCCATATCACAGTTATGGAAAGGTCCAAAATAGAGAATTGATGACTTGACACTTGGCTTTGTACTTAGCCATATTCCTCAAATTATAAGAGAAACATTCAGTTATATTCTAGGGTAAGAACCCAAGTAAATATTTGAAAAAGAGAGTAGAAAGTTGATAAGATAGGAAGGTAGAAAACAAAGTCTCTTTTTAAGGAAGAACACCTTTATTGTACAAGAGCGACCTCTTTTCCCCATATAATACAAATTTGAATAGAGCAAGAACATTCAATTCTTGCTCAAACCGTAGTTTTTCATCCCTTTTCCTAGGGTTTTCCACGTACATCTTGTGTCCTTTTTACGTTCTTGTTGTCACTTTCTTCTTCTCTAACATGTGTTATGTCAAAGCTAGCATCTTTGTCACTTAGAAGCTTTTTCATGTAAATGTACTGTTAGATAACTTATTTTATTTATTTATATAAGCTCAAATCTAACTTGCACGTACAAAACCCAAACCCTAAGTTTTTCTTGTATAGTTTGTGTTTGTTTGGCGTTATGATCATGATTATTTGGTTATAAATTTGCTTTTAATTGTAGTGGTGTTGTTCTAATGCTCAATTTAATAATAATGAAAAGAAAAATTGTCCAACCCATGGGTCCAACCGACCCAACCCGATCCACGTGGGTTAGGTTAGGTTGGATCATTTTTAACCCACCATGGTGGGTTGGGTTGAAAAAACTTCTCAATCCGAGCCATGCACACCCCTAACTAAGGGTATCTCGATCTTTGTTAAGTTTCTAAGGGTATTTTTAGATATTCTCTATGTATAGGGACCATTATGGTCATTTTCTTTTGTAAGGGTATTATGGTCATTTTCTTTTCTAAGGGTAGTTTGGTCATATTTTAGTTTCGTGGTCATTTCAGTAATTTTTTAGATTTTATGGTAATTTCGGTCATTTTTTAAGTTTCTAGATTATTTGGTCAATTTTGTTTGTTTTAAGGGTGTTTTGGTCATTTCTTAGTTTACGTGGTTATTTTAGTCATATTTTGGGTTTTTTTTGGTAAGTAGTTTTTATTTTATTTTATTTATTTATTTAAGTTTTAGGGTTATTTTGTCATTTTTTAGGTTCTAAGGGTATTGTAGGGACTCAACTTGGATTGGACCCAGAATATGAATGGGTTTTCAGCCCAACAAGCCCAAACAATAAATTTTTAGACCATGGGTACAAGAACTAGTACTGTTCGACAGGAAAGGTTATATTCGCTGAGTAACAAGGGATATATTATGCTGATTGTATGAGAAAAATTCTCCTCGGCTAGGTTTCAGTGAGCCTCTCTTATGCATGGACCCTCCGTTCTTTCTTTTTCCTCCCCCCTTTTAGTATCATCCGTTTCTATGTTATATACTCCGTTCTATCCTCCATTTCCATCGTACACGTGTAGTTCTCATCTTGGGAACTCCTTTCTGTCCCATCCAGCACCTACCGGAACCTTTGCTTAGTGGCCATAAAGCTGCTTAGTTACTGTTCAGATATCACCTCCACATTAATGCGGCCAGAGGGTTAGCTGGAAAGCATTTAATGTGGAGGTGATGGCCTTGGAAGATATTTGCTACCTTTCCTGACTCCTCCTTAGGTTTATACTCAACTTCCAGTTCAGATACAACTTTGCAGAGTCTCCTGAATAAAATGAAAGTTACGTTCATCTCAGACTTTGGTGTCCTCGGACGTGCGTTATGCCGCTGTATACAATATCCACCCTTTCTCCTATATTATCCCTTTAATAATAAATTTTTTACACTATCCTCGGATAACTAAGCGTCCTCGGATTGGGCTGTTGGGCCCTGAGCCCACTTTTGAGGATTTCTATATCTCTTTAAATAACAGGCCCCGCAGGTATTTTGGTAATTTTTTTTTTGGTTTCATCGGTATAATGGCAATTGGTGAGAAAAAAAAAGAAACTATCAAATGTGACAAAAGTACCATCGACTGTGAGAACAGTACGGTCAAATGTGATGTTGGAACTGCCTAATGTGACAATAGAACCATCATTTGCGAGAAAAGAAAAATTGAATCACCAAACGTGACAAAAGTACAGTCACATGTGATTTTTGGTACTGCACAATTTGAAGATGGTACCATTAAATGTCAGAAAAAATCCGAGTACAACCGAACGTGGCAAAAGTACCATTCGGTCTATTTTGGCACATTTAATAAAAATGAGAAAAGACAGTTTTGATTGAGAGTACCTATTCCAAATCATAATTTAAATTTATATAGATGACAAAAAGTAATATTATATTTTAATTGTTTAATTTAGTGATTTGTGGTATCTGCCAAAGGCCTTGTAAGTTGTAACTGAATTGACACTTCCTCATGCACAAAGTGTTTGGAGGTCTAGGGTTTGAGCTACGAGTTAACAACATGTTGTAATTATCTCTAAAAATAGTGATTGGTGGTATATTTTTTTTATGTTCTTCTTTCCCTTCTTACCTGATATTAATATTTTAGTTCTTGAGTGAATTACACAATTTTAGTGTTTTCATATTTTGATATGTTATAATTTGAATTTGAAGACAAATTTCTAAGTCATGTAGAAATTAGGAGATTACTATAACTATGATTGTTTTAAGCTTTTAAATGAGTCAGTTGAGCATGTAAAAGCTTTTTTCTCCTAACATATGAAGCTCATCTTGCAATATATACATGTTATTCAACATATCATAACAGAAATTCCTTCAGAAGTATATTATTGATCCTCTGAAAGGATTTATAGCACACAACGGTTACAAAATAACATATAACACCAGAGGGTTCCACAAAATTACCCAATCAGTACCATCTCATCCTATAAAAGAATATTGCCAATACAATACTATGGCTTCAACACCATGTATACACGCCGCACCACTTAGTTGCAACTTGCAAGACAATCCGTACCTCCTATCTTCACTCAAGTAAAAAATTTTGAAAGTATAAAAGAGGAATAAAAGACACAACTCTTAGATACTAGAACCAATCTTTTCATACACCGTTAGAGAAGCCACTCGTGCAACATATATATTGGGACAAAGTCACTAATTCTGGGTGGTATTTGCTTGAAATAGGCCATCTCTAATCTGTGAAGCAATGTCATTCTCAGCACCTGGTCAGTGTGTGATGACAATGCGCCAATTTCTTTCGTTGTGTCTAAATATTGAGTCACAAGAACCATGTCCAGGACATCCTTTGCCACAGTCCCAGGTACATTCACAGAGAAAGCAAACACACTATCCCTTAGCCCGACTTCAATGCTCTGATGCTGGCATGCTTACCGTGCTCAGTCTCCCTTGACATGTTTTATTTGCAGTATTTTTTCTACTTCAGCCTTCTCGTTTACCACCACCTTCATTCTTGCAACTGTTC
Organism: Quercus suber; assembly: GCF_002906115.3. Lineage (NCBI taxonomy): Eukaryota > Viridiplantae > Streptophyta > Magnoliopsida > Fagales > Fagaceae > Quercus > Quercus suber. The sequence continues at coordinate 806,333 of NW_027069628.1, read as the reverse complement.
ATCGCACATAAAAGGTCAATGACAGGTTAATTCATATTCAAGGAAAAAGAAGCCAAACTTACTCAGAGAGAAAGAGAGAGAGAGAGAGAGAGAGAGAAGAAGAAACAATGTTCAATTCAACTATATGCATTGACAGTGACTAAAAAATCTCTCCAACCTCAAAGATATTATTCTACACAGCAAATTTCATAACTACTATAAGAAAATTTTTTTCCCCTCTTTTTCCATCACTATCCACCACTTGTCCTCTAGATATTCACATCAAATACATTACCTCCATGGTCCTCTCCACATGAACATTATTGTTAATATAATCACCTTTCCAAGTCCAAGAAAGCATAACATATACATAGTTAATCACGATGCTTTAAGCAAATCATAAACAACATTAAAACATTAAATGATTATCCTATATAGTTGTTTCACTAAGACTAGAAATTTCAATTGTTTAGGCATAAACTTCACAAAATCAACGTCAAGTTAGAAAAGAAGTCCATACTTCTCAGCATAAACTTCAAAAGTCAACATCAAGTTATAAAAGTCAATATCAAGTTCCTGAAACAACTAGTAAAGTTTTATGTAACAATTTGTGGAAACAAAAACAACAAAAATCACTAGGAACATATTTTCTATTCATTAAGTTTCTAAGCTTTCCCCACAATCAATATGTACTTAAAATGTGAGAAAAAAAATAAGGAACCATTGAATGTGACAAAAGTACAGTTGCATGTGATATTGGTACTGCGTAATGTGAAAATGGTACCATAAAATGTGAAAAAAATAAGGGAACCATTGAATGTGACAAAAGTACAGTCACATGTGATGTTGGTATTGCGCAATGTGAGGATAGTACCATCAAATGTGAAAAAAAAAAAAAAAACCACCAAATATGACAAAAATACAACTACATGTGATCTTGGTACTGCGTAATGTGAGGATAGTACCATAAAATGTGAGAAAAAAATAAGGGAACCATCGAATGTGAGAAAAGTACAGTCACATGTGATGTTGGCACAATATGAAGATAGTACCATCAAATGTGAGAAAAAATAAAGAAACCACCGAATGTGACAAAAATACAGTCACATGTGATGTTGGTACTGCACAATGTGAGGATGGTACCATCAAATGTGAAGAAAAAAATAAGGAAACCACCGAATGTGACAAAAATACAGTCACATGTGATATTGGTACTGCACAATGTGAGGATGGTACTATTAAATGTGAGAAAAAAAAATAAAAGAACCACCGAATGTGATAAAAGTATAATCACATGTGATGTTGGTATTGCGCAATGTGAGGATGGTACCATCAAATGTGATAAAAAAAATATGAGAACCACCGAATGTGATAAAAATATAGTCACATGTGATGTTGATACTGCACAATATGAGGATGGTACCATAAAATGTGAGAAAAAATAAGGGAATTACCGAATGTGACAAAAGTACAATTACATGTGATGTTAATACTATACAATATGAGGATGGTACCATTAAATGTGATGTTTTGATAACCTGGTATAGCAGGTTGCCTACTAGTGGGTACCGTACCCCAAAAAAAAAAGGGGGTATGCTAGAATTACCCATATATATATATAGAAAGAACTCAAATACTCTTAATTGTTCGGTTACTCTTTTTTTTTTTTAAATATTTTTTCCAAATCACTTTGGCATAAACCTCTATTTGAGTGTTTGTTCATCTTCATGGGTTTATTCATTTATAAACCATATATCTCTTTTTGTTATTACAAAATTCACAATCCAAAAATGAATAATTTTCATTCATTAAACTTTTGGGCTCAGGTTCAAAAAAAAAGAAAAATAGATACACCAAAAAAAATTACATCACTTGATATTAAACTTAGAGAATAGGTGGACTTCTCAAACTATATTCTTAGTGTTTTAAGAAATAAATACTATTTAAAGTTTCTTTTACTTCAACTAAGCCTTAATTCTATTTCCCGTATGAGTTCATAGATGTCCATATTACAAAAGAAATCTACAGCTTTGTGAAAATTAAATATGAGAGTGTGAAAGACATTCAAAATTATATTTTACACTCAAAATCAGTTATCAATCAATTATAATCTAGCCTAACAATTAAACTAGCCTTTGAGCACGCACGGCTCTTCTATTCTTTTGGGGAAATGTTGATAATTTGTAGCAATTATAATTTGGGATTATTATATTTTTCAACCACAAAAAAACCTAGGAGTGTGATGAGTATTATGCGTTTGTGGGTGAAATAATTTTTTCATCACACCCCTAGGTTTTCATCACACTCCTAGGTTCTTTTTTTTTTTTTTTTTTT